>NW_027176266.1:422478-597290 GCF_023349555.1 Cebidichthys violaceus
CAGGCAATTTTCACACTGTTTGCTTTCATTACATCATTGATGAGGCTTATAATGGGGTTATTATGTGGAGCGGCTCGGTGTTTTTCTTCTCGACTCCCTTTCTTGACTGGAGTTGTTTCCCACCTCCACAGCTCCACTTTTTCTTTTTTCCTTTTCTTTTTTTTTTTACAGATTTGTTGTTTGTTGACCTTTCACTTTTTATTATCATCACATATTTCATTTTTAGCATTAATTTATCGGTTTATTAGCTCAATCATTGGTATGGTGCAAATGTTTTTGATAAGACGAAATTAATTGATGAACTGACAAATAACGAAATGATATATGAATAGTTTTTTCATCATTATTATTTATTATATTGTTGTTATATTATTGTTATTTGTATATAATTAGTAATATCCTCCTGGTGGTGGTGCTTTTATTGTGAAAATAATTTGAATTCCTTAGAGGCCTCAATTTCTTTCTATTATTGCAAAACATTGTTATTATTAAACTCTGGAATTTTCATCACTTTGCCCTTCAGTCAAAATCCCCAAACAATCTTTGCAGATGCACCGCCACCATGAAAATATGTTTTTTATGTTGCCTTTCAAATAAGAAAATTAGTGGATGAAGAATAGAATAAAATAGAATTAAAATCTTTTATTCTTATTATTATTGTTAGTATTATTATTGAGCACGAACAACGTCTCGTTGAACATCCATCATTTAGAGCATAATGACTATCTAATAGTCCCCTGGTAATTGTATACAATACTCAAAGCAGTGTGACGCAAAAAAAAACTTCAAGGCGCGTGAGGCTCATTGTGCGCACTTTTCACCTTAACATGCGTGAAATGCCATTGTGTGCACTTTTATAGCTCCTCTCCGCACAACAGTTTGCCCCCGCGCGACGGCCCCGACAGCCCCTAATAATCTAACTAACCCCCCTCTCATCATCGCCGACACCCCCCCCCCCCCCCCTCCCTCTCCTCCTCCTCCTCCTCCTCCACCCCATGTGACCACCAGATTGGAGGCGCGCGTCGGTCTCAGACACCGGCAGGTTAGTGAATCCGCTCCCGCTCCCATGGGGTCCCATCACGGCTGCAAGCTGTCACATATGAGGCGGGGACAACACAGATATAAGGCAACACACACCCACCCTGACTTAGCGGTTTCTTTCTCCTCTGCTGGTGCATGAAAAGGAGCAGTGGTTTGATGCTTTCTCTTTCTGGGGTTTTTTTGTCTCCTTTTCTTTATCCGCGCTGTTCCGCGTGTCCACAGCTCCAGCACTGTTGTAGTAAATAAATCTATAAGCTGATTAAACCGACTTCTTCCGCCTTTATGAAACTTGGAGAGAAGCTTTAATAATTTTGATTTGTTTTGTTATAAAAGACCCCGAAAGTGCTATTTTATTTGATCCTAATTCTTAACTCTTTATTACCCAAAATGCTTTGGGTTCAATGTGTTCATTTTACCCACATTTGTACTTCACAAATGTGGGTAAAATAAAGTGGTGAGTTTAAATCTCTGTTTACTGACAAACCTAACCAATAGTTGAAAAAAAATAAAATCATTGGTTTGAAGAACGCCCCCCCCCCCCTCCGCAAAAAAACCACCATGCCACAGCATGCGTGATTATTTAGCATTATGCAGAATAAGACTACAACCATTATTTCCATTATTAAATATTCTGTAGATATTGTTTTTCAATAATAACTTTAAGATGAAAGAAGAGGGAAGGAAAACGTTTTCAGAACAGGAGGGGACATCCTCACATTGCTTGTTCTGTCCAGCAGACAGTCAACCCCCCCAAAAAGATTTTAAAATATTCAATCTACAATTATATAAAAGGAAGAGAAAAGCACCAAATCCTCAAACTGGAGAAATGTTTTTAGAGTGGTGTGAAGCATTTTTGATTGATAAATCTTTAGTTAAGTTAGCAAAAATTTAGATAAAACAAATAATTATTTCAACACTAATACAGAGTGAATGTACAGGTTTATTAAAATAGAATTATTTTGTGCAATTAAATGCAACTCTATAGGCTTCCGGTAAAGTTTATAAACCCTTTAAAATCTGAGAAATGTATTTTTTTCGGCAGAGGACATTGCAGCGAGACAGCTGGACTGTTGTGTGCGTGTGTGCGTGTGTGTGTGTGTGTGTGTGTGTGTGTGTGTGTGTGTGTGTGTGTAGTGTAGTGTGAGGATTTGGCTCATGCTGCTGCTGATTTTGGACAAGTGTCCCTCTGGTCAAGCGAAGCTGTTTCTTTTTCCAGGAAGTGGTTTGAATTTGAGGGCCAGTGCAACTGTTAGCCCAATGCTGAAATAAACACCCACACACACAGACACACACACAGACACACACACACACACACACACACACACACACACACACGTTGGGGGAGGATGTTATTGATCCATGTTAAAGAGAGGAAACCGGAATGTTTTCAGGAAATGATGAACTGCTGCCTGTCTCTGTTTTTATCACATGATGAAATCATACGTTATTATTGAGCCACATTAAACTTTCCACTCACATTTTGACCAAAACGAAGTTGGCACCCTTGGGCCATTTCAGTGAAGATAGACAGTTCCCCCCTGGTAGGACTGACAGCTGTAATTTAATTCCATGTATTTAGGCCAATATTGATATTTTATTCTGATCAGATGCAATTATTAGAATAATAAGGAGACTATCAATAATATAAAGCTTAAAACAAGATCAACATGGGACCAGTTACAGTCTCATCATAATGACCCATACTGACCTGTCTCTGTTAATAATCTATCTGTGCTGTTTTATTTACTTTTTTTTTCTCTTTGCATTATTGGAATCCTGTCCGTGAGCTTTGCTGCTAATAATGCCTGGTGGGCTTCCTCGGCTTCCGGGGCTTTCGTGTGTGGTGAGTAAAAAGAGAAAACATTGTGCTACATTTTATTTACTCGCTCAGTCGAGCAGGTGTGTTAAATATATATTTAGATATGTGTTGTAAAAATGTGTGTCGCCTTTGAATAAACTTTGGCATCTCTATCGTTTTGGAACATCGAGTAAAGCATGTCTTTCGAGGGGGATGTATGTTAAAAGATGACTCCTCTCAACAAACAAACAGCATTAAAAAAAGAAAAGAAAATGGCAGTAAAAAAAATAAATAAATAAAAAAAGGCGCTTGCTCTGGAGCTGGTGCTGCACCCCGGACCAGTCAGGGATGCAAATGATGCACCTTAACGCCATCAGGTACTGGAGTTGACAGAAAATAATGAGAACCCGCTGAATCTTTTATAAGGTTAACACTCACATTTCCCAGTCAGCTGTCACACAAGAAAGAATTTAGCACATGCATGCGGGCGAAATAAACCTTCATCGTCTCATTAATGCTGACAGGGCCCTGGACCGGCAGCTCCCAGCGCCGGCGCCGCCACCACCTTTCGTTTTGTGTCGGTAATTTGCAGCGGAGACAGACCCCCTTCTCCCGGAAAGAAAGAGGAGGAGAGGAAGAAGGAGGAGGAGGAGGAGGAGGAGGAGGGAGACATTAAGGAGGAGAGCAGGAGCGAGAGGGAAAGAGGGGAATGGTAGAGGATCGTGGAGCGAGTGCAGAGGGAAAAAGGGAGGGAAGGTGGGCTGGGGGGGGGGGGTGGGAGTGGGGGGGGTGGAAAGATGGCTAGCGCGCCAGGAGTCTGATTCTCCCCTAATTGGAAGCATTGGGCATTGTCAACGGAGGATTTTCAGCTGCTCACTGACAGGTAGAGCCGTCAGAATGATAGCCCACTTGTCAGCGCAAAAGACCAATAAAAACAAACCACTTTTGATTTAATTGGAGGCCTAACCATGGTGTGTGTGTGTGTGTGTGTGTGTGTGTGTGTGTGTGTGTGTGTGTGTGTGTGTGTGTGTGTGAGGTAGAAAGTGTGTGTTGCCTGCAGGGCCATGGGGGAGGTGGGAGGGAGGTGTGAAGATGAGTGGGGGGGGGGGGGGGGGGATTTGTGCCTGTGTGAGTGTGTGTGTGAAGGAAATCATCACTCTAGCCATCAACGTGCTCGCCCTGCCTCCATCTTTGCCGTCATCTCCTCTCTCATCTGGCGGCTCTTTGGGGGCCAGTGGTCACCGGTCGCCCGCGGTGAGAGGGGCTTCAGCGTGGGGGGGGGGGGGGGTTTGATTCCATCCCAGGGGGGGCTTCCCGAGCAGCAACATCAAGAGCCGAGAACAGTTTCTCCCTCTCGCTCATCTCCCCTTTGTTTTTCTTCATCCTCCATCAGCAGAGTTGGGTCCTTGTCGCCGATGCCAGCCCTTCAATACAGGATGAGCCATGTTTGACATTTCCCGCGCTGCTCTGTCGACTGACACCGGCACGACCAGAGGAATCCTGAACTTTTCTGTCCAACGGAGCAAATGTCACCAGCAGAGGCGTCCGTGTAGTCCCTGTAGTCTGGTTTGTCTCCGTGTGCTCGTTAAAGATGCATCAGCTGAATGTTGGTGACTATATGAAAATAATTGATGCTAAAGTTCAAATGGAGTATAAAGCAAAAAGACAAAAAGCAGGTTTGGGTTCAGGAGCGGTTCTCTGAGTCTGAGTCCAGCTGTCAAAGTTATTTGTAGCCTCTCAGGGCTCCAGGCCAACTTTTTACTTTGGTTGCACTGGTGCGCCTAACTTTTTTCATTTAGGGGCGCCCACATTTAATCTTTGCTGAAGATGTTGGGTCAGGATTACCCGGCCCAGGATGACGTCTGGGCCGGGTAACCCAAGCAATCCTCAGAATTATCTGTATGTTTTAAGGCTGCGATATTGCTCTTGAGGGGGAGAACTTATTTCTAGTAGTCATTTCTTCACCCCACCAACATTCAGCGAAGAAGAATGTCAGGGTCAGAGCCAATCAGAGGCAGAGTAGGGGGCGGATCTTTGCAGAAAAATACAAAACCTCCAAAAAGCTACACACATGCACACACAGAGAACGACCTGGACAATGTCAGGTCCACCTGTGCGACCAATGAAAACGTTTTGGTCGCATGTGAAAAAACGGTGGCACTCTGAAGCCATGCCTCTCTTGTGTTTGTTGATTTGACCCGTGCAGGGAACTGGTTCATATGACCTCAACCCCGTCATACACCTGTGGGATGAACTGGAGCGCTGACTCTGAGCCAGGTCTTGTGTGGCAAAATAGGAGCAAATCCCTGCAGCCCGACTCCAAAATCTGTTGGAAAACCCAGAAGAGTGGAGGCTGTTTTACTGGAGGAGCAGATGGATGCCCATGTTTTTGGAATGACATGTTTAACTGTCACATATGGGTGTCATTTCTGTAGTGTCCACATACTTTTGGCTAGTAATTTAGCAAAATGACAATCTGAAAGGTTTGATCATTGCTCTTTGCTCATGAATAAAAGAGGGAGAGGGAAGAGTAAATTGAAGAAGTCCATGTGCATTGGATCTGGTTAACTGACGGTTTTCACCGGTGGAGATCTTGTGTAGCTCATTAACGCCCCACATTTGGATTCCCAGGGGGCCACTTACACCTTTTAGTAAATATTTGCATTGATGGTGCTGCAATGTGTTTGGATTTCAAGTGCCTTGAAATATGTTCGTTCGATTAGGAAACTACGGTCCTGACGATTTGTGTCTTATTACCAAACAACACAGTATAGCACTTCTAATAGGTTTTGATCAACGTTATACAATGTTCTCTACAAAGCACCGTCGACACTGAAGCGGCTGCTTGAAATTGCAGTTTCCCGAGTAGTACACTTTCAGTTTATTGTAATTCAGATGATTTAGAATTAGCTTAGCATCAGGGTCTACACCCCTAAACCTTCCCCACACCATCACAACGAGCACACAATTAATTCACAGTGGTAATAATCAGGACGCCTCATTTGGCCCTCTGGTCTAATCTGTGCGTGTATTTCATAATTACAGGTCCAGGCGTGCATCTGAATGCTCACCCGCCCGCCCTGCACTGCGCTGTCGGCCCTGGCGCGCTTCCCCTTGCAGCCAGCGTTTTATTATTCTTGACAGAGTTCAACGAACACATCTGGTCAGAGGATAAGAGGGGATGGAGGGATGGTGCCAAGAGGCGGAGAGGTGAGTGAGGGTGACAGTGGAGAGGGGTGTGGGCAGGGGGAGGACGAGGACCTACAACCATCCATCATCCTAACCGTCCCCTCATGAGGAACGCCAGCTCCTTCAAGCCAGATCCCCTCCAAGAGAGGATGGAGGGGATCTGGCTTTAAGTGATTTTCTTTAGTTAGTGTTAGGTGTTGTAATTAGCAGTAGGGCTTCAGCTGATTATTATTTAATTAACAACTAGTCCATTGCAGGACTGTCCTCCCAAATGTTTAAATGACTTTAAAAAAACAATTGGTTTCTTTTGACCGTGACCACATTTTCTCTCAACCGTTGCCGATGAAGCTTCCCTCACTGACCGTGTAACAAAGTATTTATTTGAACCCAAACCATGATGTCTCCCGAATCCTAAATTATTTTTGTGCTTTAACATTATCAAACCTTAAACATACAACCTGACTGTGTATGGTCAGAAACCGCGAACATGAATCATCGTTTTGTTACAGTTACTTGCTGGCAGTAAGGCAGTAATAACTTTTGAATGTAATGTGATTACTTTTCTCAGTGACAATTTGAAGTTCAGTAAACGTAACAATCCTAGGGATGCTTTGTGACTTGGAGTCGATTTGTTGGCTATACCTGACTGTCGCTTTGATGGATGGCTTATATCACTTCTCGCCGTGTTCAGTGGACACACTGCTGTGGGACGGGACAGGAGGTGAGGAGAGGCAGTGAGCCTTCACCAAAAAAGGAAATGTGCTTCTCCGTTCCTGAAAAGTTCTCTTATTTACATGTTGTGTCTTCTTAGCTGCCAGCTAGCCACTGGTAGCTTGGTGCCTAGATTCGGTCTGTAAGCCTTCAGTAGAGGACTTTTCTGGAGTCCTGCATTAGCTTAGCTTCAGAGTTGTTTGTTGAAATCAATTGACTTACTTTTGCTGTGGTTTTGTTGCCCAACACTCCTGCAAGGTAAATGTTGGTAACGATGTTGTTGTTTAGTTTGGAGGACCTGTTGGCCAATATGATAACTAAGACACCTTTTTTTATGATTCTTTGAGGATTATAAACACATTTTACTTAAAAACCCTGTTTTCGTCCAAAAGAACAAGACAAACTTCTTAAATGTTCTAAATGGTACCGTTGTCTTAACACAAACTGCTGTGCAAGGATGTTGTCTGATAAAATACAATCAAAAAAGCAAAACTATGATATTAATAACAAAATATTTCATAAAAAACTGAAGATTCTGACCAAGCTTGGATACTATTATGTTCATTATTGATCAATCTGGCAAATAGCTTTTACTCATTTATTATAATGTGAGGATGAGAAAAGATTTTCACTTACAATGATATGAAACCAAGTCTTCCGTTTGAGAAACTGGAACAGTGCAGTGATGGTGCATCTGAGCAGCCGAACCAGTGCTAGATTAGCGCTGTTTTCCCCACGCAAGGTGTCATAGTTCAATGTTATCCTGTCATGTAGGCTCCCTCTGAGTGATGGCGTGTTGGTGGGCTCACATTGGGCGGGGGAGTCCCCTGCAGCTGCCACAGGGAGACGCACACAAGCTGCTGGACGGTGCGGAGACTTCCCCTCCAGGTCCAGGTTCGCCCCCCCACACACTCCTCTTTACCCTGCCAGGGGAGGCCGAGGCGGGCCGTGCCCTTGGCCTTCTCCCTCCATGTGGGGAAGCGGGGGCATTGGAGAGGCCGTGCTTACGTCCATGAATCACATCGTGTCACCACGGACACGCCCACACACACACACACGTATGAAAGAGCGATGAAAGCGATGTCTGACTGTTAGTGTCCAGGAGACGGATGGCCTCGGCTCCTCTTTAGGGCTGCAACTGAAACTATTTTCATCACCCATTGATCTGTTGATTTTGATACATTAGTTAGTTGTTTACTCAGAAAATGGCAGATTACTGAGTTTGAATGGAGGGCTGTTGCGATGAGATGATTATATCTCGATATCGTGTCAAAATTCTGTTTGAGACGTGTTGCTGAAGTTTTTATTTCTCCACGTGGAAAGAGTTTGTTTGATGTGATGCAAAGCAGTTCATCGCATTGCAAGTTGGTCATTTTAGATGTGGTTTTTGCATTATTTTTCTATCTGTGTGTTCTTATTTAGGTGGTGATATTACATTTTCTAGTCTTGCTGTCTGTGCTGAATTTTACAAATTAAATTTTAAACCTTAAATTGTTTGTATAATTGTGCAAATGTTCCTGCACATTGTTTTTCCATCTCATACAGTGAAGCGTATTCTAGTTGCATTTTTTAAATTCACATATATTTTTGCTCCTACACCTAACTGAGCGCTTGTTACTGCAAAAAGAAAGAAGTCAGGCCTTGTTCTAGTTTTGTCCCACACACACACACACACTGCGTGGATCATGGCAGGGGGGGCTCCAGCTTTCCATTCTGGCCTTAAACTCCCTGCTTCCTAATTTGGCCAATATGCAGGTAATATGTGGGGTCGCAACATCTCAATTATCACACCTCCTGTCAGAGGCTCCCAATCCTCCAGTCGCCGCTATACCTTCCCCTCCAACATGCCTTCACCCCCCCCCCCCCCCCCCCCCCCCCCCGCAGTGACTTTTATTGCTTCATTAGTATGCTCCACATGCTCCGGCGCACACCCACGCTCCGCGAGCCTCCAAACCCTAACAACGTTTGGCAGATCGGTGCGTGATGAGGGGATGATGAGGGACTCGATCTGCTAAAAGCCCACCTACCTGGCGCCCTGGCCCAGTTTTTGTCCGAGTGTGCGCCCGACCTGGTGATGTGGAAAGTAAGGGGAAACAGCTGGGCGAGGTGGTGCGAAGGGGTTTCCGGGTGTCACGCCTGAAATCTCGCAGCAGATGAGATGACCTGCCTAGGACCCGGTGTTATTCTTCTGATGCCAACTTTATGCCTGAGTTTTTGCACCAATACTTTACGTCTCTGGTTTGAATAGTCAATTCAATGTCAACAAAATAGAGCTTCAACTAAGAGCTGTAATAAGCTGATACAGAGCACATAAGGGTCCGATAGACGGTGTGGAATAAGGGGAAGTAAAATAGGGAAATTGGATGTTCAGGGGTTATTTAATGTTGACTTAACGCAAGCAACCATACAACTTTACCAATAGCAAAGTTATGACAATTCCTATATTTGACAGTGTCTGATAAGACACATTAGTACATACTGTAGTAAAATATTGATGTCGTCCCCACACCTGCCACAGATCACACCTGACACGGATCACTCACCTGCTCTCCTGCAGCGTTGTCTGATTTCTGTGTAAAATACCTGTTGGGATGCATGCGAGCATGTTCTAGTTCCTGTCACAACCATCCATCCTACAGCTAAGCAGGTATGTCCAAGGTGTGTTTA
Source organism: Cebidichthys violaceus (assembly GCF_023349555.1). NCBI lineage: Eukaryota > Metazoa > Chordata > Actinopteri > Perciformes > Stichaeidae > Cebidichthys > Cebidichthys violaceus. The sequence goes on from NW_027176266.1 coordinate 431,885, forward strand.
GAGTGTGTGTGTGTGTGTGTGTGTGTGTGTGTGTGTGTGTGTGTGTGTTGGTGTTCAGCGTGTAGAATAAGACCCCAGAAAATGCTCATTAGAGTTGACCTTGGCACTTGGAGCCTGCGTTTGATGGATCGGGTACAGGGCCAAACAAGCCCCCGGGGAGCCATGATCTTATCTCTTATTGTACACACACACCTCCTCCCCCCCCCTCCCCCGTTGACCCTGCCCCCGCTCCCCGCTCACTCACACTCCTCTGCTCTACACGCATCACAGGCAGAATAAATCTGTGTCTGACACCACAGGAAAAAAAGAGAGTGGGGAGGCCTGAGGGAGTAAAGGAGAGAGTGCTTGAAGAGAGATGGGGAGGGGGGGGGGTGTGACAGGAGGAGAGAAAAAAAACACAGAGAGGGCCGAGGAAAACCAATAGCTCACTGAGGTGTCATTACCTACATAAGTCAGATGTGTGTGTGTGTGTGTGTGTGTGTGTGTTTAAAAAAACCTGCTATGCCCACGGAGTGTTAAAGGAAAACTGAGGAAATTGGCTGAGTGGGGGAGGAAGGAAGGAGGGAAGAGGGGCGAGGATCAGTGGATGATGAGTCTGAGATGAAAGAAGAGACTCTCAGGTGTCTCTGTAGCGCGTTCACAGTTTGTTCTGTTCCTTTTACCTGTCCTTCTCCACGACACACACACACATATATATATAGCAACAAACACACACACACACACACACACACACACACACACACGCGCACACACACACACACACTATTGCGACCGCCACCCTCGTGCCTCCCCTCCTCTGCTCCCAACCAGGGGACACACCAAACACACAAAGAGACATGAGGCAACATCCACCTCCAGGATGGCAAAGTTTCTCCCCCAACCACCCAGCATCCCCATATTCACAGGGGTGGCATCACAGGCTTGTGGGCTCTTTGTGTTCTCTTCTTCTGCTGCTGCGCTACGGGGAGAAAGTGACACTCTGAAGTCTTAATTGAGGTTTACCTGGTGTGTGTGTGTGTGTTTTTTTCTTTTCTTTTCCCCCCTCAGTGTTGTTGTGTGTTAAAGTGCAGTTAAACTTTATAATCAAGCCTACAGGGTGTGAAGCGAGGAGAGCGAGGAGCGTGTGATGACATTACAAACACGGTTGTTTACCAGGTTGCTAGCAGCAGCAGCAGCAGCAGCTAGCTCGCTACCTGCGCCTAGCGCACAACAACAACAACAACACAAAACTCTGCCACATTCTCGCTGTCAGTCAACAGCCCTCTAAACAAACCTCTTAGTGTTCCCAGAAAAGGAATTTAAGTCGAATGCAACTATTTACTGAATCATTGGGCATGTTTGAATGGCTCCCTCGTTTTTCTCTTTGCACTCCGTCCCCCTTACCTCGCTCCTGTCTGTCAGTCTGTCTTTGCAGAGATCTGGGAGGGACTGAGAGACTGATGTCTCAGCTCCTCCAGGATCCCACCAGGAACGCCTTTTGACAGTTGCAGGAGCAGAAGGATACAGCGCAAAGATGTTGCTGTAATTGCACCTGGTTGCGTCATGAAAAAGTAATAATTTGCTGTCAAGGACGTCAAGGTGTCAGCGTTCGGCAGGAGTTGATAAGGTATTGACTGCCTCCAGAGTGCTCACTCACTCACTCTCACTCGTACTGCTTTTATAAAGTTGACTCCCAGAGAAAGAGGGAGACAGCAGAGGTTGGGGAACAGGGGAGAGAAAGAGGGAAGCGAAAGAGAAGGGAGGGAGATGGAAAAAAAGAAAATAAAGGACGAAAGGAGAGAGAAATGAACGACGAAAAAATAGGCTAAAGACAGTCAATCTGCATGCTCTGAGCTCCGAGACATTAATTGCACTCTATTTGCCACTTCGTAAACCCTGTTCATTTATAATACATGCACAGATTGCCTTAAATTATACATAAGCGATCAACAGGCTAAAGCAGCATGCCGTGCTCCCGGCAAGTTGAATAATACACAATTACCACCTGGCTCACTCTTCTATTCACTTTGATTACTGTCGCGCGGGTCGCGACTCGCCACTGATTGACACCCACTGGCAGGAGAGAGAGAGCGGGAAAAAACCTGTGACTTCTTGATGCGAGGCGGACCCCGCCGCTCCCAATGAACCCCGATCTGAGAGGGAACACAAGGCCTCTTGGGAAGGTCGACCTCCTCAGCTGAAGGCGAAACGCAAAGGTGTCTGGTGAACGATTGTGTGACTTTGAGCGGCGTTGAGTCGGGGTCAAGACCCTGAAATCAAAGAGTGTAATGTATGGCAGCGGCACAAATGAGTGCACGTACACATAGGAATAACTTACATTCCCATTTCAGAGTGCTCTTATTTTGAAAGAGTCAGCAGGGCTAGGTGTAGTTTAAAATGTTTGTTTACTAATTGTGTCATACATTTAGGTGCAAACACCAAATTAATATGTTTTATGATACCTTAGTTTGAGAAATACATGTTTCATGCACAAAAATATACAGTAAAAGAAGTTCTTAAAAGCAGCGGTTGGTACAGTAACTTTTGCCTTAAAAAATGGTCAAAATTCATTAAAATAAGATTTAAATCTATAACTATCTGATCACAGAATAAGTGATCAGGATTAGGTATCGGAGTGAGAATGTAATGCTTTCTGCACTAGATAGTTTATGATACTTGCTGCTACAAACACATTTTGATACCATAAAATGATTGAGCTTCGATCCCCGGCCCATCTTAGGAGTGCAGGAGTGTGTGGGCACACCAAGCCGACCTTAAAGAGATAGTACCAACAAAGACACTTGAAGCTGCTGGTGGCCATCACACTGCATGCTCTGATCCTGCTGTAGGTGAGAGGGAATAACTTCTAAGTACTCTCCACTTGAACTCCAGAGAACATCACAAAGAGGCCATCTCACCACCTCTGTGAATCTGATTGGAAAGTGTTGTCACATGCTCCGAATACAAATGGAGAAAAAAAAATAAAATAAAAAAGTCGCTCTTGGCAATGTAAAGTTTTGCTTAACTTTTCTCTGTCGGTGTCAGCCTGCGGTCTTCAGCTTGTGGAGTAAAGAAAAAGGCAAGAGGCAAAAAATAAGGAGAAACTGAACTAAATGGGGGAAGTAGCTGATGAGATGCGGAACAGCCGGTCCGAGAGCTCTTTCACCTTATGTACAGACATTCGCAAGTGAAATCATCAATCGTCATTGGACAAAACTAAAGTCGGATTCAATAAATGCTTTGACTTGTAGTGCAGTTGTAAAATAGAGGTTGACGAAAGCAGCATCTTGTGAAATTCAAGTGAAATTCAGTGGCAGTTAAACACTTTCTTTTTGGCGTTTTGGTGCATTTCTGACGCCGACGCTTAGTGACACCAAGCTGGAACCTCTGGTGATGAAAAATAAGGCTATTGCGGAAGTGCCAAAAACTGCAGTTCCTCAAGTGGCCACTTGACGCTGGCTCCAAAAGCAGCTTAGAAATAAACCTGTTTACAGTCTGGTACAAAAAACGGTTTTGGTCCCTATAGCTAATAAGCTCGTTCATGACTGTCCAGGGGAAATTCTTTTATATAACTCACCCGTTTGAAAAATATTCAGACTTAAAGTTAGAGCATAGTGCAGGGCGTGGCCGCTTTGAGTGACAGTTGGGTGTTGACTCAGCTTTGTCCTCTGCTGCGTCACCCGGGCCCGCCTCAGCTCCATGAGCGATCCACCTCTTATCCCATTTTTGGATTAGACGGTAGTTTGGCTCGTCCCTCCCAAGATGGCGACGGCCAGATCCACCCACTTTGAGGTTCACAACGGCCCACCAGAAACCTATGTGTGACGTCAGGGAGACCACGTCCCACATCTTACACAGTCTATGAATGACACCCAAGGGGCAACACATCGGGGCCACTTCAACAGCAGCCGTTAACAGGTGCTGGCATGCCGGCCGGTGGCTACCACAGCCTTCATTGACAGGACAATCTCTCTCCAACCAGTATTACACCGAGCTGCTCTGTGATCTTTGGTCGGGGAAATGCCCTCTGAAGTGGGATGAAGCCCCAGGCTCAAGCTTTGATATCCAACTTCCACCTATCCTCTTGATGTCGCCCATTCCTATTATTGTGATCGGGAGACAAAAACAGGTTGACGACGATGCGTTTGACAGTTATTAACATGCAACACGGCATCCACATGTGTGAGAGGAAAAACACCTGCTTCAATCTTTGCCTCTTGAATGCTCCACCCTGGTTTAGCATAATGGGAATGCCCCCCCCCCCCCCGCTTCAAAGCTGGGGTGACGTAAGCTAAAAGCCCTTTCTGAGCGTCAAGCGAAAGCCACCAATACAGCAATGCAGTGGTTATCTGTCCTCATTGTTGCTTAATGAACCGTCAATGGAGCAGCTTGGACCAGCTTATAGACTTCTCATTGTAGCACAGGGACTCCCAGGGTTGATGGATTCAGCGTCAAGGGTCAGGATTTGCGGAGCTCGAGGCACAATCCTTCGGATCTTTCCCAGAGATCTAAAAGCCAGTTAATCAGCTCTCCCTTCATGATCTCCCTGGCTGTTCATCTTCCCATGGACGCGTTCTATCAGTCTTTTTACCACCAGCCTCCTCGCGCTTTCTGCGCCTTTCTGCGCCTTTCTTCTGCTGTGTTTGTGTTTGGGATTTGCACCAAGTGGCCCCCAGATCAGTTGCCCTGACCCCGACTTGGCGGAGAATGGTCCGGGTCTTAGCCGCAGCCTCTCTTACATTTTAATCACAGCTCTGTGTTTTTTTTTCTGTCACCGCCACACACACAACACACACACACACACACACACACACACACACACACACACACACACACACGGAAACACACACCGTACTTTTTTTCCCTTCCGCCTAAGCAAAAATTATCCGCACAGTCGACGCTATGATGATTCTCTTTAACCTGTACTTCTAAACTGCGGTGAAGATAAACTCATCTCTCGCAGCGCCTCCTGTAATTAAGCCCGCTGTCTTTATTTCTCTTGGATCACCTTGCATTAAAAATTTCCCCCCGGATATCAAGTCTACCCCCCCCCCCCCCCCCTCCTCTCTCTCCCCCTTCCTCATTCCAACTGCATCCCCCCCTTCCTGTGCAGTTTGTCAGCTGAAGTGATTGCCTCCCTCTCCCGCCCCCTCAGTGGCATTTAGCTATTCTCATTTGCATGTACATGCCCTCGCTGTGCGGCCTGTGGGCTGGCGAGATTGATCAACAGTGCCGTGTTGTATTACATGTCAGTCGTAAGGGCTGGTTACTTACCGCACGCCACGGGCACACATGTGTGTTGCGTACGCCGGTGGGTGAGCACGCCGCGTCGGTTTGCGGCGCACGACAAAACCCACACGGAGCTCGTGCGTCGCATGCAGATTTTTGACAATTTACAAACATAATATGCATACCTGCACACATGAGACCTGGTAGAGAGGTACTGGGAACGCACACATCTTTCTTGGACTCCGCACCCCGCGGGAGTTGATGCGGCTGAGCATGTGCATTCTCGCTCGGCGAAGCCCGCGTCTACGGCTGGTATTTTAGCGTAGCCTAAGCCTTCATCTCCTCATATTACATCCTGAGCTGACAGATATTAATATGCAAAATGGGAGGATGCTGAACAAAATGCTGATAATTAAGCGAAGATGTTCTGGGTAGAATCGCTGCTTAAGGGTGTGCACGTGGGACCCAGCACATGGTAAGCCATATGCCTCTGCGCGGTAAGCGCTATCCTTTGGGGTAGAGGGGGGGGGGGGGGTTGGGGCCTGTCTCCACACAGGCACTGTACAAATGGAGCTTGTGAGACTTGAACTGTATCCTCCTCATACTTTTATAGAGTCGTCAGAGGAGAAAGCTGCTGTCCTCGCTCTGGTTTTTGTCGGGAACAAGATGTTGCTTCATGTGACACCAACGCTGGGGTCAAAGGTCGGCGAGATCTCCTCACTCTGACGCGGTGTCGCTTTATGAACCGTTGGACGGCGCCGTTATATTTCATACAGGCGTATCTCCCTTCTACCAGGTTGGCTGCCTTACCCACCAGCTCCTTTCTCCCTCCCCTCCCTTCTTCCCTCCCCCGGCTGATCTCTCCCTCCATCCCCCAGAGGGGGTGAGGGAAGTGGGGAGGATTTTCGTGCTGCCGGGGGCGACAGGCTCTCTGTGCCATCCACTTACACAAACGGCAGGATCAGCGCTCCACACAAGAATAATTAGAAGATAATGGGTAGTAATGCGGCCCGATCTGTCCCGATTATCTCCTGGCACCGACCGGCACAGCGCCATCTGGTGCCAGATCTCGGGGCAGCGGCTGCTCTGCCACATGAAAAGAAGGTGGGCTTAGGCTTAATCTCGCACCCCATTCTGTTATTGACTGTCTGTATGGTGCTGTACTCAAAAGTGAGCGCGCGTGTGTGCATGTGTGTCAGTCTGTGTCTGCCCCTCAGAGACGGTCGATACATATCAGAGGGAAAAAGTGAGATTGCATTTATATTACATGTATAGGTGACAGCCGGTGTTGCTGAGTGTCTTGGTGATCGACAGTGAAGCGGAGTGTTGCTGAGAGCCCGGTGTGAGTTTCTGCAGAGCTGTAACATGGACAAGTGTCTGTCACGCTGGGCTCTCTCTCTCAGCTTAACTCCCACCCTGCGTCTTCTTAAACAGCCTCTCTCCCACAGCTCCGGGCCAATTCAATATGACAGTCCATTGTGTGGCCAGTGTGGCCCCGAGGTTTAGTGCGTTAAGGCCCTTTGTGATTCGTGTTTACAGACGCTTTACGTTCCCGGCAGAATTCAAAAAGCCCTCGCTCGCCCCACACCTTTTGCACAAAACCAAACGGCCTAATTCGCCTAATACCCCGGCTATTATCTGTGAGAATGAACGGAGGCGCGCTGCTTTATCAAATGATCCCGTCACGTATTTCACACACAGTCGGTTCCATTTCGAGGAAGTCGTGGTTTTTACACAGCGAGCATGGATTGACTCCTGTCTGTATGAGGAGAGAGTTGCTCTGCATCAGTATTTCCTCTAAGTGTCAGACGTCAAATATCCTCCGTCTGACTGATGGTAAAATCAGTAGTCAGAGACAGTCAGACAGACAGTTACAGTGATCAACAACACTGTTTCCCATTTCTAATCATATCATTGGAAATTGCATGTCTTTTGGTTTTAGACAGTTTGTCAGCCAGTTTAAAGATGGCGCCTTGAGCTCTGCGAAAAACTGATGTTATTTTATGGACTAAAGACACAATCAACTGATCATAAAGACAATCAAGGCATTAAAATGATTTGATTCTGAAGCTATTCACTGCGAATCGTCAGTCTGACAACATGAGAACACTCGGTTCAAATACTTATACGTCACACTATGATCATTAGAATTGTATTATTTATTTTATTATATACTCCATTCAATAGGTAAAAAAGATCCTGTAAATAATGAATGTATTAATTTACAAATATAATTTATCTATTAGCAAAAACTACTTGAACACACAGAATACACACGTTACTCTATATAACATAATATATATTCTTGACCTATTGGAACAGTGTATATAAATAAATAGAGAAGTCTACTTTATAGCATTTCTGAGCTTTCACCTGCATATTACGGTCTTGATCACATGGAGCCTGATATATGTAATATGCAGTATATTGCAAATATTTTATATATTTACTCATTCAAATATGGAATGTATGCTTCTATGTGCCTTCTGCTAGCGTTTATAAATTATTATAATAATATGCGTCTTCATTATTATTTGATTATTCTTCTATTGTCATTAATTAGGCATACTAGATTATTTTTGAATATTAAGGATAATCATTTTAATATTAAAATAATCTCGCCACAAGGTCCTGTCATGTCATTTTCATCAGCATGTCATTGATTCATACATGTTAAAATGAAAGGACCGCTCGTTTACCTAAAAGTTGATTATTAATAAGAGTTGGTATAATATTGGGTAAAACCCCACTGCCCCCAAAAAAAAGTGCCAGACACAATAACAAGAGTTTGGACTGTTCTGTAACATGACAGCTTTCAGGTAGTATTTATCGGTACAGTTCTGTTCAGAGTTCAGCCTAACTGCCAGCTACCAGTATCACCCTCCCTCCTCCTTCCCACTTCTGTCTTCCCCCTCCCACAGTCCCTCTAATTTGCTCTCCGTACACAACCTTTGCTGTTTATTGAGATGCTAACTCTCTTTATGAGCACCTAATCCCGGGGCAGGGGGGATAATTTATGAAGCATTTACATGAAGAAGCCCAGCTAATTGGAAGCATGTGTCTGGGTAAGCCTCTCCAACGCAGACACACCGCAGATGAGCAGGCCAGGATTCTCGCCGGCAGTCGCAACGTAACGTCTTAATCACCGCTTCATCTCAAAATCGAAATTATTCCGAGACCGCGCTAGCCGGCCAGGTCCTGAAGCGCGTGTTACGCCGGCGCCATATGTCAAAGAAGCCAAGCTACCGGCGCGGAGGGTCTGGAAAGCTGTCTTTTGTTTGCCTGGACACGTACGGAGGCAGCATTTTTCTCAGGCTAACTGACCCATCAGCAGAAAAGCGAGCCGGTCGGAGAGGCACTCTGCGCTGCCTCTGGAGGCCTGACCCCCAGTCCGCTGCGTCCAGGGGGGAGGTCAGAGGTCAGGGAGGGCAGGTCTTTGCCAGCCAGCCAAGAGGGCACTGGCCATTTTGATGGCGGATGACACCTCGATTCTTTATTTACTGCACCCCAGCATCCGTGGGCCTATTCTCTCCGAAAACCCCGCCTCCCTCAAAACACCCCCATCCTCATTTACATCAGGTCGTTTGTTATGACTTTATGATTATATATGGGGCTTTGTCTGGCTGTGCATGTACCTTCACCACTCCCAGCTGGTCCCCATTAATAACAGGGCCCCGGTGTAGACGGAGCTGGAGAGACGGAGGAGCTTGTTAGCGTCATAGCCGAGCGCAGGGGCTCAGCATGTGAGAGTGGAAGGGCCGACAGAACAGGAGGGAGATGTACAGTACACACACACACACACACACACACACACACAGTCACCTGGAGTATCCTCTCACACTCCAACCACAAATTTGAAGTACATGACATGGTGTCCGGCATTTGTCCTAGCAATTGCACAAAGCCATCATGGCGTATTTGTGTGAAACTACATGTGTAAATATGTCAGTCTGCTGCCGTTTGTGTGTGTGTGTGTGTGTGTGTGTGTGTGTGTTTGTGGGCCACTGGGCATGTGTTGGGGTGAAAGCATAATGAGGCCGACTGGACAGAGTGGGCTGCCATGCAGACGGGCTCCATTGTGGGTCCCAAACGGCGGCAGAAGCCCCTAAAAATCTGCGTCCCGTGATCTGCGCTCCAGGAGTCGGTTTGGGAATAAAGGCGTGGAAATAGGATTTATTTAGCACGCCTCATCAAAAGGGAATTAGCAGGGGTTTGGGGAGGGAAGACGGGGCTCTGTGTAGAGCTAGGATGAATGGCAGGATCATCTCTGTAATCCTGCCCCCCCCCCCCCCCCTCTCCCCCTGCACCCATGAAAAAGAAGAGAATCACCCACATTAGCTCTAAAGGTGCCTTCTGTAGCCGCACCCCGAAACCTCAAACCAGTGATCCTAAAAAGAGAATCAGTTTTGTAAGATCTTAGCAGGTGAGCACCTGGATCCTTTCTTCCTCTCCCCCACCCATCTCCATCTTTTAATTCCTTCCCCTCCCTTCAAAACATGGCCGCGGAGCTGTCAGACTCGATGATGGCGAGGCTGACGGCAGAGAGCTGGCGCGTCAACATGCAACAAACAACGAGCGAGCGTGTAAACTAAAGCAAACAAAGCCCCTCTCCGCTCCTCAAAAGGCAGGATCCCTCCCACCTGCCACCCCGCACCACTGATGAAACATACAGTAACACAGAACAGCCATTAAATGGGCGAGCGGTAAAAGCGAGTTGTACAATGTGAGGGGGGGGGGGGGGGGGGGGCCTTGTTGTGGCACATCCTGCTCTCAGCCACACACACACACACACACACACACACACATACACAAGCTTGTTCATTATCATCCCTGCTCGTGTTTGTGTTTTCCGACTCCTCAGCCCCAGACATGGCGGCTGGGTGCATCGTGGGGGATTTGTTACCTGAGGAAACAGTGACAGGCTAAAGGGCGCTTGACTGGCAAATCTCTGTCAAATGAGGCAATAAAAAAAAGTTTTGCTCAAGTTCCAGCAAATCTCATCAACATTCCTCCCGGTATTTATATAATCCGATTTGGTTGGGGTGAGGGGGGAATCAATAATTGACAGGGAGCTCACTTTCCAGGAGTTGGAACAAAATAAGGTGTAACTATCCATTTTTGAAATGTCACAGAAGAAGAAAAAACAGCAACTGAAGTCATTTTTCCGTTCGTGTTTTCTGGTCAATCTCTCAATTTCTCCTGTTTAAAAAAAACTACCAAGCCGCCAAGGCTTAAATGAGGCTAAAGTCCACACATTTAGACAAATGAAGTTTTAATTGTGCTAAAATATGCAACGTTATTAATCTACATTTTCTGCTCCCATGGGCTCATCTCGCTCCTGCTCTGCGTCTCCCTCCTCCTCCTCCTCCTCTTCGTCTCAGGAGCAAGGCTGATATAATGGGCTTGGCCAGAATAAGCAATTCTGCCGTGCCCGTATATACATCTCAGCGGCCGGGTAATTCCAGCTCGGTTTATGTGTCCTGGAGGCTGCGCCGAGCCCCGGCAGACCCATAGCTCCTTTATGTAACACCCAGGAGAATCTGCCCCCCCCCCCCCCCCCTGCACAGGTACAGGCCTGGGAGAAACAAACACCATCAGTAACCTGTCTGCTGTACACAAGGATGCTGGGCCCACCTTCACCCCTCCTCCTCCTCCTCCTCCAATACATCCATCCCCTTCTTTTCTCTTCTCTCTCTCTCTCTCTGCACCCCGCAACCTAATCATCGCCGGCCCCCATTCCCATGATTTATCGCCTCGCGCGCTGCTGAAAACCAATAGATCAGGCTTGCGGCGGGGGGCCCGTGAGGCAGAGAGGTACATGGGATGGGAATGGTGGCGGAGGGGGGGCGGATAGGAGGGGAGGGGACCTGGAGAAAAACCCACCTATGATGAAGTGCTCTGTGACGCAGAGGAAAAGCAACAGCAACATTACAGCTCGCAGTCGGCGTCCTGCCGTCCCCCTGAGCGCATTCCTCTTCCTGCCTTTACTCCATCTCTCTGCAGCCCTCCCTCCAGCGTCCTCCTCTGTGTCTCTGTTGCTCTCATCTCTTTTCTTTATGAATAGCCTCCTCCCTCGTTGCAGCTTTTCCCCGTTACGCCACAAGGTCTGAATTTCAACATTAGCACAGTGATCATTTCCACAATTAGCTTGGATCAGCTGGCTGCATGTGCTCGGCGAATCGCTGAAATGGAACAGGGCCGTAGCCGGGATTTGAGAAGCCATGAGTATAACTTCCCCCGATCACTCTGGTCTGTCGGGAGCAAAGGAGGACGTAGTTTGACGTTGTAGGAGGGAGGAGGCCCGGGTTTTGACGGGTCAGCAAAACGTCCACCACTAATCACCGTAGACAACTGTTCACTTCCTGTTTCCTACCTACAGTGAAACCTTCCTACTTTTAACCACTACCACCATCGTTTCCTAACCTTAACCAAGTCCTTTCATGTGCCCAATCCTAACCAAACCTCAACCTTGCTGGTGTCAGATCAGACAACGGTTGTAAGTGTCAGGAGGACAGTTACAAACAACGCATGTTGGAGGAGATGTTGGACGATCGTCTGGAAACTTTGCTAACTTTAACTTTCTATTAAGGCTATGTTTTTAACCTAACACTGATTGAGCGGATACATTTTGTTAGATTTTGTTAAGTGCCTCTCAGTCAAAACTTTGGGAATTTCATAAACTAGGTTCTACGCTTAAATCAAATTGCCTAAAGGTGCTATAGAAACACACTTTGAGAATAAATTATGACAAACGAAGCATGTGATTTAAATGACCACTGGGGCTTCCGTTCCACTGAGGAGACGAGTAATGCTGGCAGACAAAAGCCTCCATGAAACAAATGTGCTAATTCCCTCGCTTTCTCTTCGGGGTTTCACTCCATTTGAGGTTTGGCTGTCACTCTTTGAATAAACATCATATCATGGCACACCTTCTTCTTCTAAAATGATTGAAAGCCACTCCACTGGAGAATTGGCAGCACCAGCTTTTCAGCAGCTCAATGTGTCCAACTCTTAATATTTGCATTACAGTAGTGGTTGGAAACTCATGTTCATTTTCTTTTGATTGATGTTTTAAATGTAGAAGCTAAGCATTTGGACTTATTTATTGAAATTAGCTATTGGATGTAAACCTTCACAGTCGAGCTGTGTGACCATTGACCCTGACACAAGCTCACCAATTACCTTTCAATGATAAAACAAAAACATTGCGTCCACAGAATATTGTGGACAGAACAAGTCAGTCACAACATTAATTGTAAATGTGTTAATTAACAATATATTGCATTATGGAAATGTGACCGTGTGTATTGGAGGTTGAAAGATTAAAAGAAAATTGGAATCCCGTAAGGTTCATATTCATGTTTGCATACATTAGATGCACATGGCGCATTTAATTGCCCTCCCAGCGATCACAGTGGCCATCCATTAACACTGTCAAAGCCCTTCTCCAGAAATGTAAATCAGTTTGCATGAAGATGACTAAATTGTTCTATGAGTTACTGCGAGCAAGTTCAGACATCGGTAGACATCGGGTTTACCTTTATGATCATTCTATTATTTGAATTTTGGACTAAGAATGGTGTAAAAGTTGCTCATCACAAGTACGACCAACAGTCCAGAATCCCAATTTATTGAATTCATGAGTCAAAAAAACCCTTAACACTTCAGGTGCTAAAACTAGTTAATGATTGGCATTGTTGCTTGAAAAGTGACTTCAATTATTAATGAATTATGTTGAATTAAGGTGAAAAAACATCTGCATGCTGTCATCATTAGGTTATTGTTGTTACATTTATTTACAACGTTTCAGATTGAATGACTTTCATTGGATATAGATTCGGGGTAAACTATCCAATCAGACAAACCGTCAGACAAAACGTCACAATATTTATCACAGTGGTTGTCCTTGGTTTACGCTAACGTAACTTTAAACTGCAGTTTTTGCAGATTTTGAGCCAAAATAAGACTAAATAATGTTGACCTATTATAGACCATCACAGTTTGTTTTCATTCCAACTTTGTCAAAAATACCATGTGTGTGTGTGTGTGTGTGTGTGTGTGTGTGTGTGTGTGTGTGTGTGTGTGTGTGTGTATTGACCTGTTGTCTCCACACCAAACCTCTCCTTCCAAAGGTGGACGTGTAGCACAACAGAATAATCCCCGGCTTTGGAGAAGCGCTCGGACTCGCACAGGTACGACCCAACACTTGACCTACTGGCCACCTGGTCTCTGCGCTCCGCGGCGGACACATGGAGCCGGTCCTCAGAGAGAACACTTCATTACAAACATAGATTGGATTATGTCTTCCCAAACAGACTGACCGTGTCCAATCACTCTAGTGCGCCTTTGAATGAAGAATATTCACCTTATGTCTGGACTGGTGGGTTGGGGAAGGTTGACGCGTACGCGCACACACACACACACACACACACTGTGAGCGTGGCCCTCCTGGGGACTGGTACATGGGGCTGACGGGGAACAGAGGGGCATAAAAGGGGAGGGGGGGGGGGGGTGAGCGAAGGAGCGAGGGAGAAAGAGAAATGTCTTTTAAATGACATCCCCATTGTGAGCCCGAGCAGGACGATGGCACTTTGCAAAACTGCTAACAATGAGCACAGGAGAAATCCCTTATCCTACAGGGGCCCGGCAGCATGCTCGCCATTACCATAGTCATTTAAATACAGTAATCTCATTTTCTGCCTCAGCCGAGGGGGCATGCTAAATTTCCCAGTGTGCCGGGAGGAGGGAGGGAGGGAGGGAGGGAGGGAGGGGAGCGCACGGCGTCCAGGGCATGCAGGATTAGTGACTTCTCTCAATCTGTGTTTCGTGGCTGAGTTTGTGGGCTGCAGTGGTGGCACACTGCAGAAAAAATATCCATTTTACCAAGTGATTCCTGTCTAGTATTGAGTCCTTAGAATCGAATCCTACTTTATTACAATTTTTGAGCTTATGGCCATCATGCTTTGGTTATAATTGTACTCACATAATGAATTGATAAGATATGGGAATGCAGTGAAAAGGAATCAGACGGGTTCTAAAGAAATTTCTCGTCAAACTTTTAAGGGAGAGAAAATAGAGGCTAACTTATTCTGAGTTAAATATACTTGCAGTGAGATACTATTGACTACATTTCTGGTGTGCTCTCTTTCAGTTTTATGTCCAAATGGCTGTCAAGTTTCTTGCCCAGTCCCAACATTTCAGCAATCAACGTAGTGATTACAGTGCTGTCATGACAAACACATAAGATGGACAAAGCCTACAAAATGAGGCCAGAGTTGTCATAAACCAGAATAATCCTTTAAATCAAGAGAGCAAAACAACCATCAGTGCAGCGGGTTATTTAATGTTAATGTATTCCCAAGTACTTTGTTTCAATTTCCTCAGGCTGCAACTAATAAGTACTTTCACAATCGTTATAAAAAATAAGTTACCTCAGCAGTGACTTCCTCACATGTCTTGTCTTTTCCAACCAAAGGCCCAAAAGCCAAAGATACTCAATTTACAACCATGTAGAACAGAGAAAAGCAGCAAATCCTCACAGTGGGGAAGCGAGATCCACTGTTGTCAAATAAAGAACCGCTGGAGCGGTTCACGGCTGGCTTTCAGTCCCGAGGATGGATCAAACTCCAAAAACGACGGATATCCTGTAATGCAACGCAACGGTATCTTTTCATGAGACAATCTCTTTTCTTTTTTCAGCCTCTCTTGATGTGAAATATTGTTGAAGTTCCCCATTAATATTGTGATGATTGAATGTTGCATTCATCATTTCAGCACCAACATCAAGCGTTAAGTATTGAATGTCTTCAACAGACTGAAAAACACAAATCCTTGGAACAAGTTGATGTGCACCGGCAGATTTGTTCAAGAAAACACAACTTTTAGGACTTTATTGACAAAAAATGCTCAATGGTAGACACATTTGTTGCAGTGTCTATGCATGTGCAAAAGTGTGTGTGTGTGTGTGTGTGTGTGTGTGTGTGTGTGTGTGTGTGTGTGTGTGTGTGTGTGTGTGTGAGAGAGAGAGCGTGTGTGTGGCCGTGGCTTGGGGTTGCAGCAGCAGCTTTGGGGATATCATATCAGATCGAACAACAGAAAAGAGGAGCGGGGGAGAAAAAGCTGTTTCCACATAAGCTGTTTTCATTCTTCTCCGCTTCCGGTCCAGTGGAACAGTTGATGAAGTTTAAATGAAGCAGAATTAGGAGATCAAGCAGACACAGGAGCCGGTGCTGATGGTATCCGCGAGGCCCCCCGCGCGTGGGGAAATCGAAACCGAGGGGCGGGGGGGGCGGGGGGACAGCTGACCTGGATGAAATCAAGAGAAAGAGAACCGTGGAGAGAGAGAAAAAAGAAGGAGTGAAGGCGAGGGGGGCGGGGGGCTGAGTGAGATAAGGGGATGAAGTATCCCCTAAATGTGATAATCTCCAATCACCTCTAACATCAATTCTGCCAAGGCCCGGGTTAATGAGCTCACAGCCGATCAAGCGTTATGCACCGGCACCCCCACCGCCCCCTCCCCCTCCACTCTCCCTTTCTCCCCCTTCGCTGTCGCTCTCATCATCATTGTTGTTCTTTTGATTTAATCCCTCTTACTTCAGCTGATTTGAGCAAGATGGGAGAGAGGGATGGAGGGAAGGGAAAAGCCTATTACCCAAGCTCCTCTGCTCTCAACTATCTAAATGCTAACGATGTGAGGGGGCGAGAGGGAGAGGAGGGGAAGGAGAGGAGAAGGAGGAAAATGATGATGGGAGGAAGACAACCGGGGGGAAATGGGAAAAGAGAGCGCGAGCGTGTTGGCAGGAGAGGACGAGATGCAGCGGAGGGGGGCTAATCTGTTGCTGCTCGGGGTCTCCGGGAGCAGTTTGGTTATTTTGAAAGCAGGTTAGCCGAGGAGAAAGCCCGGCGTCCCGTGTGCTGACCTTCCGTCCCCGGGGTCAAAGCACCTGGTCTCGCCTCTTTACTTCCGCTCGAGCAGTCATGACACACCAACACCAACATCTCCTGTCCTTGTCCGTGCTTATTCCTTTCCCTTTTTTTAAACCTGCTTTCACTTCTCTATTGATCAAAACACGAGAAAGCAAAGAATTACGCGTTGTGGATGTGATTCGCCCTGGCTGGTGTAGTTGGTCGGAAAAGACTGGGGTAAAAGCTTGCGGGTCACCTTGAACTGAGAGTAATGTCTGTGTCGATCTGGTTTCTCGGCGGCAGCGCCGAGGGCCCGGGGATTGTTTCGTTATGAGTTCTCGCTCTGCCTCCTGAACAATTGTTTTCTTAGTTAGGCTTCTAGATACAGTACCCAGAGGCCCTAAAAACAACTGAGTAAATATTTGGCAATTGCTCGAGCTGAAAATGATGATTATGAGCCAAGGTTTGGCACGACCACGGGATGCCGTGTCTGCGCCACCACAATTCAAACCCGCCGCTTTAATTGGAACTACAAATTCTCCGAAGAGAGCAGGCGCGATCCATTGTTTCCCTTGTTTAATTTAGCTCTTTTGTGAACTTTGCAATTACGCGGCGGTAGGTAGCGAGGCACCTGTGTGTCGCGGATTAATTGCCTCGCAAGTTCACACGGCGGCTCGGCTGATTTACATGGCGATATGAGGGAGGGGAAACACGCTCGCAATGTGCCACTCTTTCAACTGCAACAATCATTTTGATTTGTTTTTTTTTTTTCTCGCCGCCTGGCACTCAGCATTTCAATTCATCTCGAATAACACAAGAACAATGGGGGGAATTTGCTCGAAAACACGCATGCACGCGTTTGGGCTCGTTCGCGTCCGCCCCGGGAAGCACAGTCACTTATTCCTGTGCATAACAACTCTACCCCTCAGATTCTCCTCTTTCAAGAGTCCCATTTGATTTCATATTGGCCAATGAAACAGTGGAGGGTGAGAGGCAAGTGAACAATCAATCTTTGTAATGTGATCCACGGATTGAGCGCGGCGAGTAAATGTTTGCACAGGCAGCCATCCAAGCCTGCAGTCAAACGAATTCTGCAGAAAAGGGAATCTATCCAGGGCAGGCCTCTCTCTTTATCTCTCGCCTGCCCGACGGCAGCAGGGTATCAAGCACATTATATTCCAGCGCTCTGTGCATTTTTCATATAGGCTCGCCTTTTATGTTTTATGTACGCCAGCTCAGGGGAGAACAGCTGTGTGGGCGCCGCATCCTCTGTAAGTTTAGAGGGAGAGGGAGAACTCATTTCAGTGGGAGAAGTGGAGCAGAATGCCAAACGCAGCGAGCGCGGTACCTGCGAACAAACAGGAGCTGCAGACCAAGGCCTGCCTCAGCTATCACATTACCATAATACACGGAAACAACACCTCGCATGCTGTTACCGCAGTAATTTGAAAACAGATTGACAGGATTTACAAGTTCTCAGCTTGTCTTCGCGGTGACCTCTGTGACCTCAATCTTCACTGTCAACTTTTGGAGTGAAATCATACGTTGGAAGCTTATTCGCAGTTGTTGCAGACTTTTCCAGGATAATCTGGTATTATATATAATAATGGAAATTGATTTTTTTCTCTTTTTTTTTTCATGTTGCATTTGGTTTCTGTGGAACTGTGTTTCGATCAAAATGGAAAAGAATAATCACACTATATATATATATATAAATCACACTATATATATATATATATATATATATAGTGTGATTTTATAATTGACCCTACTTGCTCCTTCATACAGAGTTGATAAATCCCTCAGGCCTCTACTGTGACTGTCAGCCTGTTGGATTATAAAACACTGTATATGGAAGATACTGTCAACAGATCAACAGCAGCATTGTGAATTATTAGTATGTGCCATCTATGCAAAATGTTATGTTGAAACCTTTGCTTGTTTTTGCAAAAGTAACCACTGACGCAATGTCTAGTTAGATTCAACGGTCAAATGTTAAAGTGTAAGAGTGTTTGATGCAGTTTAAATGAATGTGTTCAAACTGGTTTTGTGGTTTTACAATATTGTTCAGATTATATTAAGATATAAAATCAAGAAAGTGCAGAATATGAACTCGTTCAGGAAGAAAGATTTAGAAACCACAAACTACCAATAATCTGTATTAAGTCTATATGACTGTATTTGAAATGAATTAACAAGACCCATATAGCTTTACAAAAATAATATTTCATACAGAATGAGTGCATCCCTTACAAATATTATAGCAAAGAATTTAGATTTCTTTCCATCTCTTTTTTGATAGATTACAGCAAACAAAACGTTATAGTGACTGACTTTACATGTTGTTTGTACAGTAATCATTATGGCCTCAGGCATTTATTTAAAAATGCATAGCTCTTTATTTTTTTTAATTTTTGCACCTGTCTGAGTCTAGATGGCAAGTTAATGTTGATGCATACTTCTTATTTGATTCATGAAAGTAAACGATAATACCCAGTGCTTTAGGTACAGTGGTGAAGTCATTTTTAGGAGTAATCTATTAGTCTTGAGCTGATCAAACCTGGTGGAGCTATAGCCTCAGAGGCTCACTCCTCACAGACTGAGCTCCTCTGCTGGAGGTGAAAGATTTCTGTTTAGAGGGACACACTGCCACCCAGTGTTACAGGCTGAGAGGCAGGAAGAGCTGAACTTTGACTGTCCACTTCTGACACCAGACACTTCTCCTCACCTTCCTCAGCAGTATTGATCCTGTCTGATGTTCATGTAGTCCAGAGAATCGGATGCTGAGAAGTATCCACCGCTGTGAGCGACACAGCTACAGAGAAATTAAATGCACTGCTCAGGGAGCTTCACAACAGCCGTATGACCCCAGGCCTTCAGTCCATATAATAAGTCTATCAGGCATATACAAATCTGTCTGGATCAAAATAGCCTAGAGGATTGGCCTGTGTTACACTTATATGCAGCGTTACTGTCTGCCACCTTGTCTTTTACAAACTAGCAGTGGGGAGCGTAAATGGAGAGGAAGTACACCTATATGCAGCAACCATGATTTTTAAAAATAGTTTTTTCTTTATAATAGAGAGGAATAACGTGGCTCAGTAGTTACTGAAGTATCTAGAATGGAGTGATTATTTCCATCCATTACAGGTTTTCGTCCTAATTATCCAGAGAGTGCTAATTACTTTTTAAAGGACAACTTAAAGAAAGAGTTTGACATTTTGGGAATGGGAATTTTAATTAAATGAGAATATTATCATGTTTGTAAACTGGATTATGTGTCTATGGATTAAACAAATGAGATTCTGAGAGACCTTTATGCTAAGCTAAGCTAACTGCCTGCTGGTTCTGGCTGCATTCAGCGTACACACATGGGAAAAAAAATGATAGAATCAAAAATGAATTATTGATATCATGTTCATAATACACATGATAATATTGTGTAAATAATACAGCACCTGTTTAATCACACTTTTTTGTTCAGTTATGTACAGTCTACAGACTTTCTCTCCACCAAAAAACAGACAAAATGCACAATGAACAAAGTCAGATTTTATTTTTATTTTTTGGGTCAAATTTTCTATAGCTGTCACGATACTATCATTATCAGGATTTTTAGTATAGTCACAGCAAGTTTTGAGCTGTATGCAGACGATAATGTTATATATCTGGTGGAACTACTAGGAACCACCACTAATATTATTCCTAAATAACTATTACTATATTAGAAATAATATGATTTATATATGGGACGCTTTCATACTTGAGCTGAGTTTCCCACTATGGGAATCCTTCTCTCATAAAATACTTATGTATACTTATACTTAAGTCATTTTTATTTGTTTCTTAATCTTCTTAAATATGACTAATAATATCTCAATCATTGCTATCTTGCTAGCGTATCATCATCTGAGTATGAGATATACAAATCTGAGAAAAGAAGGTTTTGTACTGTTTTTGTGTCGAGCTGATTGCTAATGTCAGTGAGGCACACAGTAGGTCCTGAAGGCTATAGTCAAATGTTTGCTCCCTTCAACAGGCATCCAACCTGCCCACCACAATGTAACCGTGACGCTTCAGAGTGTGTCACAGGTGCCTGGTTGGCTCCGGTACAGCCTTCCATCTGTTAGTCGAGATTCCTCTAGTTGTGTTTTGACAGACTTTGAAATTGTGTCGCTGCTTTACTCCCAAATTTTCACCATTTCAGTACATTGTGCACAATATCTCATGATAAGCGATCAAACACATGGAAGTTACACTATGTGGTCAAAGTCATTGTTCCACCATGCATGTGTCATTTATATATACAGTATATATATATATATATATATATATACTGCATATACAGCATTCAAACATTCAGAATGGCAACTGTTGGCTTTGCAGGGGAAATAAACAGCTGAAAACAAGGTGAAGTACTTTCTGCGGATTGTCTTGGACAGTTGTTGTTCATGGAGAAATGATGAATTCATATGTCAACTGCCATCTAGTCACACTATCCAATCCACAAACCCTTCCACTGCACCAACTTCAGAAATGATATCTGACACCATTCGTCTATTAATATTATTTTAATACCAAAATACATAATGTTCCACATATTACTGGGGTGATAACCATAGTTGAATGAAAGCCAGAACAATGACCCTGGACTCTTTATAACACAAGCATCAGTGTTCCTGCTCCCAGTCTGTTTCTGTTTTCCATAGAGTTCTGTTTGTCGACTCCTTAGGCTCTGATATAAAAAACTAGACAACTGAATGTTCATAAAGTGAATTCTTTTTTCAGTATAGTAAAAGCAATGCTCTTTTTTCAGCCTGAGATTACACTAGATCAGTTTGAGTTACTCATTGGCCACCGCTGTAGTCTGCTGATAGTTGCGCTATAAACCAGGAGCTCACTGGAATCACCCCAGTGACCCCCAGTGGTCACTTAACCAATCACTTTCAAACATCTGTAGAGCCTGGATATTGCTCAGTTCTTTGAGCAAATCTGTGAATACAAAAATATTTCCAGTGGTGTGTCTCCATTTACCTAAAATCCTCCTGAAGATACACCAAAAACTTCTGGGATTTAAAGCTTTTTTTAAACTGTTACTGTAAAACATAATTTGCACTACATTGATTCATTTTTCCGCGTGCTACTGTGCATGTAGACCTGAAGCACTATAATAATTGTAATTTATATTGATTGCATGACTTTCTTTGTGTCGTGACACATTAAACTGGCTGGTGTAATCCCTATCTGTACATGTTCAAAGATCTGAGTGGGCAGCGCAGACTATTTGGCCGTTAATCGATTCTTTTGTTCACCTCAATCCTCATCAGCATGAGGCTGAGCCTCCATTATTGACCAAGAAAGGAAGGAGGGACGGAGAAATGGACAGACAGAGCATGAAGACAGATAGTTAGGGATGGGGAGAGATAACGAGGAGGGCAAAGTACCCTGTAGGATTAGCAAAAAGGGTGGATAATAGGGAGCAAGTGTGACTGCAGATACAGTGGCCTGTCAAGTGAGAGTGAAAGGGGGGGAGGGGGGGGGGGTTACTGGGGATGAGCGAATCATACGCTGTAACTTATCCTCCTAGTTCACCAGAGACCAAAGACACTTTGGTTTATGGAAGCAGGGAGGCAAGTCTCCAGGTAGCCGCTGGGAAATAACAGGGCATTTTTTCACGCCTGAGAGGGTCTTCCCTCTACCTAACTGGCCACACTGGCCACCAGACCTGTACACTGGTCCCAGCTTGGTGCTTTGTCAATGTGCTGTGACTAATCCAGGAGGGGTCCCGCATTTTCTCTCACCCTAATTAAAAGAGGATTAGATGGGATGGAGCTCTGGGCCACTCCAACATGCACGAACCACCATCACTTCACTTTCCCAGGATAATCACACTTGCTGGAATTGCCTGGATTTTCTGTGCAGGCCACCACCTGAACTCCACCGACGGGGCTGCCTCTGAAATAGTAGCTGAGACTAAATGAGGCTTACCAATATGGATTGGTCTACAGAAAAAGGCACTGAAGCAATTCCCAAATGCACACTCCAAATCTGCGTTATTGTATTGCTTATGATGGCTTGACCATCATTTTTATAATAATATCTGCATGTGCTGTGAGGGTATCTAAAGGGCTTTTAATTACAGTAAGCTGCTTATTTTATTTTTGAAAATACGCATTTCTTTACAATTTGCACCAGTCTAATAATTTATTGTAATTTAGGGCAACTCTTCACAGTTCATTTCATGTAACAGCAACGTCAGCTCCATTAGAAAATACTGTAAACTTAAGAAATCAATACAAAGTGAACTGAAGAACCACATCACTTGAGGATTAACTGAATAAACAAACAAATCAACCAGCAGGCATGAGTCCAGCACCATGTTACAAAAGGCCTGGCTCATGGGCAGTCTTTGCCCAGCACACAGACCTATAGGCAGCAGATGGACCGGTCCTCGGGCAGTCACATACAGACTGTACTGACACCAGTGGTCAATAAAGCTGGATTTCTATCCAAATATTTCTTACTGCCCTCATTCTCAACTACATCGTTCATTTACGATGAGTTGAAAGAAACTAAAAGGAAAAAGCTAATTTTCTTAAAGGTTTTTCAAATTTGTAAAATACATTCAAATTAATCGGGGAGTTGTGTTTTTCATAAACACATAGATTACACAATAAGTAAGATAAATGGCATAGTAATGAAATTTAAGTTTGAAATTGATAATGTCAACAACACACATATACCTCCAAGAAAGGTCATGCCCATTGTCTCTCCCACGACTAAAGTGCTCATTGTGCTGCTCTTACGGTTATTTGTTTTATGTCAAAGTGTGTGTTTGCTTTTGTTATCCACCAACAACATTATGTAAGCGGTCATCTTCATTTTTCTTCTTCCCCATTTGTTATGTAGCCACTGTAGATGTTTTTATTTACTTACCACAAGTCATGTGACAAACCAAAGAGCCCCTTATATGCTTTATCTGGTGACATTTGTATTTATTTCTCAAACTTTGTCTGCAGCTGTATAGAAACAGGCATGGCTGAAGGTGGCAGGCACCCTGTGCCCGTAGACATGTCTGATTTGCATTGTTTTGCACTGACGGACAGCATTTCACACAGTTCATCTTTGTATAGTGACAATAAACATCTTGAGTGTCGAATCTTCCTACTGACAGTTAGTTTTGAAAGGTTAGTATTGGGAGCTGCTTTCAGCTGTTAACTCATTTTGCACAGTGGCCTATAAATAGCCATCTCATATTAGCCAGTTTAAAGTGCTGGTGAATTTAGATCCCAGCTGCCACAGAGTATACGGCACCGCTGGTATGTGGGTGGACCTCTGAGGCCCTGACCTCATCCCAGAACATTGTGTCAGTGCCGGTAAAGAGTGTTGGCTGCACTGTACTTTCAATCCCATTTGCAGCTTGAATTGTCAGTCACAGATTTTGGACGTGATCATCCAGTTAACTAAGCTGTTAACTTAACTGTTGCTTTTTGATTGGTGAATCGTGATGTTTAGGAAATGCAGCCTACACTCTGGCAGAAAAGTGACAGTACCAGGATAGTTTAAGACTGCATTTCAAAAACAAATGTTAAGACTTTGCATGACTTTACTGCTTCTGCAGCAAAGACGGGCCATTAATATTAATTGTGTGTATGAATTTGGTCGACTTTCTTGTAGGCGGAAACGCCTGCAGAACGTGCCTCCCTTTCTGCGTCACTGCACCTACAAGTCATCCATAAGGGGAAAAAACCCAAACAAGAGGGCACCACCCCCCTCAGCAGCAGCTCACAGGGACACGGTCACTCCAGTAAACACAGGGCTACAAGCGTTCCTTCACCGTTACATATTGTATCTGTCGTATGTTATGGATACCGACAACGAAGAAGTTGCAATGAAAGACTCCAGAAGACGAGAACGTCAATCAGGTAACGCTCGCTTAACGTTTCTTCTTAAATGTGCTATTTCGGGCAGCTCGGCCACAGAGGCCATCACAACTAGCGTTGAATTCAGACACCTAACGTGAACGGTCGTGCAGCCATTGGCTTTGTTTCTAAGGGTTATGTTTATTGATAATGTTATTCCGTGAAGATAGCTGGGTTAACGTCCACTGTAGCTTGTGCAGCTAGCCTAGTTAGCTTAGTAGCTGAAACCAACCAAAATGACTCTTCGTCACAGGGTGGGTTCAGCTGGTGACGCCTCGTGCTAATCAGTATTGATTATGTCAGTGACGTAACGTCAGTGATGATGCGCAGCATCAGCAACAACCCCAGGCCACTCATTGACATGTCTTGTTTTCATACCATGTATCCGTTATTCAGCCGTGCATCACTGCTGCAACGTTACTGTGAGTCGTTCTATGGCGTTCTGACGTATCACTCTGTCTGTAGGTCACATCACTTTACATGACGTTCAAGGTAGGGATCTCATTCATCGCATGTCCCTATCTCACTTTGACTGATCTAGTGAAATGCTGCAGGCAGGGCGGCTGATGTGGCTAATAAGTGCCAAAGAGTAGTGTGTGTGTGTCTGTCTGTCTGTCTGTGTGTGTGTGTGTGTGTGTGTGTGTGTGTGTGTGTGGGGGGGGGGGGGGGGGGGGTATGTGTGTGGGTCGAGGTGACATGAAACATGACTAACCATAACACATTTACAAGAAGCGGGTGTTTAGAGATGGATGGAAGCTGGTCTGGGGCATGATTGGTTTAGAAGTGTGTGCTTTTAGTAAGAGCTCACATCTGAATGAACTTGCTTTTCTTAAACAGCTGTTTGCAGATGTGTCAGATTGGGTGTATATTAAGATATTCCCACGGATGTGTTTGTCTTCTTTCCCCTCAGCGTTGGAGAATTCAGACTCTGACATCGGCTTGTGTGGCTGGCTGTTGGTCTCGCTCTCCATTCTCCTCATGCTGGTCACTCTGCCCATCTCCATATGGATGTGCATTAAGGTCAGCTGCTGGTCAACTCCAGTTCATTTTCCACTTTACAAGCAAACCTAGCTGGTATTATATATCTATATTATATCTGTTTTATTACATTTACTTTGTAGGGTTTGTACAGGAAACTCATCCCCTATATTATGTGTATATATATTTAACAGTCTTCAGAGCTAGATATCTCAATATCTAACTACATGTAGAATGTCAAATACGAGGAAGAACAGACTGATATACAAGCCTGTGGTTTGTCTCTGTGCACAGATAGTGAAGGAGTACGAGCGAGCCATTATCTTTCGCCTGGGGCGCATCTTACGAGGAGGAGCCAAAGGTCCAGGTCAGTCATTTTTTTTAATTTTCATACACCAACAAATCAAATATTGTGATATTTTTGACCAAATACCTGTCGATACTGTGATGATAGTGAAGAGTTGGCTATTGGTCCGTTCACTAAATATTTACACAATGAGGTTTTTGACAAATAATCATAATGATGAAGTGGGTGAATTAAAATAATAGAACAGTAAGTCCAAAGACAACACGTGTCTGTGTGTCCCCACCAGATTATGTTACACTAAGATGCTTTTTTTTTAGCGCTGAAGGCAGACCGACTAAGATCTAAACCAGTGGCGGCTTACAGGCAGCAGAAACCACAATTTAAAAACATGCCGGATGCCAGAGCTGCAGATAGTGTAGAGCTCCTGTTTGTTTATCAGATCAACTTTTAAATCCAATCTGGTGCAGTGCATCAGTCACTCAGTGTCCACGGCAAGTTGATGTCACAGAACCTAAGTGAGCAAATGATCACGTGATCAAATAGTCTGCTCATCTTGTTGGTCCGTTGTCTTCAGTACAGTCCATTCACGTAGGCCCTGTTCAGACCACCTCCTGCTCTACCGACGTGTGTGTGTGTGTGTGTGTGTGTGTGTGTGTGTGTGTGTGTGTGTGTGCGTGTGTGCGTGTGTGCGTGTGTGCGTGTGTGCGTGTGTGTGTGTGTGTGTGTCACACGATAAATGTGATCCACAACACCTCGTGTAGCTGAGGTTTACGTTGCGCCTGTAGCTTACTTCATGCTTGTCTAGATCTCATCCCTGTTGCTCTAAAGCTCTGTGCGCTGCCGGTGTTCGGCAAAAGTGCTGTGTCGGTGGAACGGAGGTCCTCTGGGACCTTTAATGTTCATAAAATGTAGGATATTACCACTGCTGTCTCCTGCTGCTTTAAAAACAACACAACATGTTGTTGTTGTTGAGGTAGGCTGCGTGTTTATTTGAATATAAAACAAAGTGGTAGTGAGATCCAATCACAAGCGGTCACTCGAGACACAGATGAGGAGACGCATTCTACTGCCAGCTCTCACTGTCTGTCCCCTCCAGCCAGGGACAGACTTACCGACACAGATTCGTCAGCAGACGCTTGGCGTTTTCCCAGCAAATGCTCTGCTAAGCCTTTACTGCAGCCATTTAGTTCTTGTGTCACGGACTCTTTGTCTACTGTCTTCAGTGGTGAAACAAGCGATTGGTTGTAGTGAGGTCTTTTGACTTGGACAGCCTTGCTTTCATTTTTATTTTTTTTAATAGATTCCTACACTTTTCACCAAATACAAACATACACACTCCTAATCTCCCGTAAAGCTGAAAGTCAGCCCTTAAACCTCATAGTCGGTGTTTAATTGCAGTGTTAGTGTCCAAATAGGTAAACTTCTATTGAAAGGACGTTTAGGGGCTTTTTCCTCAGGAAGAACATTTTCACTTCAGCCTAAAGGATACTGTGCTTTTAAGGCTGATGCCGATAACGACGACAAATATCGGATGATACTAAATATTGGTTGTCTGTGACTCTTGATTGTCAACAGCCCTAAAATCACAAAGTGTAACCTTTAAAGCCCAAATTATAGTGGTTGGTGCCTGCAAGTAATCCCTAAATGTTACATCATGTAAACCTACATAATGTTGTTTCACATATCAATGCTCATCAGATATTGTTTGTACAGCATCCAAACTCTGGAACTGTCTGTATTTTCAATATGCACTTGTATTGTAATATTTCATGAAAGAGTAAAACGAGACTGTGACCGTATACACATCCTTAGTTTGACACTTAACTCTAAGAACAGCTGAGACTAATGAACATGTTATTGGTTCTGCAGGTGTTTGAGCATTAATCGACCTATTGGGCAAATAAAAACCTAATGATGGAGCAAGAGAGACAGTCAGGGAATCACCAGAATCTTTACGCCTCAACCAGAGGGAGACATGAATGTCTGCACTAAACTTCACTTCATCCATTCAGTAGCAGTTGAGACATTTCACTCAGAACCACAGATGTCAAGCTGCTGGTGGACATTTTCATCCCGAGAGCCAGGCTGCTAAAATGGCTGAAAAGTCTTAACATGGGAAGAATCACACTCTGGGGGAGGGGGAAGGGGGAAGGGGGAAGGGGAGGGAAGGGAAGGGGATTTCCCACCCATCCCCTTCCTGCTGGGCAGGCTGACAAAAGACAAGTCAAATTATATTACATTACATACATTATATTAGATTACAACTACAAATTAAAAACGGAGAAATATGTAGGCCTAATAATAATAATAATAATAAGAAGAAGAAGCTCCATCTCAGAGTTCTACACAAGTTTAGATGGGCTCCCAGTCCACAGAGCCATATTAATGCTGCTGCTTATGTTTCTGTTCAAGGTCTGAGTGATTTAATCATTCTATTCTCAGCGATGTGACTTCTGTTTTGAGAGGCGGTGGATTTGTTTAAGTAAAAAAGAAAATAAAATTTAAAAAAATACAGACTCCCACGAGGAGTAATTTGCATGCATCTCATAACTGGCTGTCTTTTCATCTTTGATTTCTTGTTTTACGGGATCTGAAAAAACCAGGCAGTGTCCTCTCAAAATGCTGAAATGTGACTCCTCGGAGTGCCAGGGGACCCCTGTTTATGACAGTGTGGAGTAATAATAGCTCTCCGCCAGCTAACCTCACGTTCCTGAGGAGCTGGAGGAACCGGTGCCGTAGCTGAAATCAGCATTTAGTTCCCCGTAATGCCCCTCGCCCTCCCGCTCATAATCTGCCTCCCTCTCTCCATCTACAGCGCCTCTTATATACAGTTGTGACTTGGAGCGCTTCCCTGAATGTTTACTGCAGTTTAAAACAGGCTTGCTGGGATAGTTTGTCATAATATGAAAAGGCTGTGTTTGTGGAACATTTTGCATCTGTATCCACTTCCCCTCTGCCATGAACAGAGGTCTTTATTGGAAACGGGGTTTTTTTCCCAGGAAGCTTACTTGTGGAATTTTCCACTGCAACCCAAGATGGTTTACAGGAGTCTCTCGTGTGAGGGCGACCAAGGCCTCTCCTCTCTCCCTCTCTCTCGTCTGACGGGAACCGTAATCGTTGAGAATGCTAGAAATGTCACGGCGGGAACGCCACGAGGAGCCCGCCGCTGTCTTCCTCTCCTGCTCCCGAACAGATGGCTGTGATCTCACCATTTAAAAACACAATATCCTGACGGGAAGCGCCGCCCCCGCTAGTCTTTTTTTTATTTACCGGTGTGGCGTTAATGTTTGCTAAATGATCGCACACCTAGCACATGTCTGTTCCACTCAGGCACATGCCACGTGTTGTTTAATGCACTAATTCAATCATTTGCGACTTGAAACCCGGCTCATGAAAGCTGCGAGTATCTGCAGCTTTGCCTCGCTGTCAGCACAGCTGCAGCCTTACAAAGAGAAGCTCGACTTGGCCTCCTGCCAGAATTCCATTCATCCCGGTGTTTTCAAACATTTGTGAAGACGCTTCCTCATTATTGTGTTTACAGGGGCTTTAGTCTTTGTTAAAAACTGTTTGCGTTCTTGTGATTCCGCAGGGCTGTTCTTCATCTTGCCGTGCACTGACAGCTTCATCAATGTGGACATGCGCACCATCACCTTCGACATCCCCCCCCAGGAGGTACGACTCGCAGTCTTCCAATTACATGAAACAAACACTTTGTCACACTCGCAGACGTTCAAAGGACATCAAATTAATTGTAATCACTAAACAATTTCTCACTTTTTTTTTTTTTTTTTGTATTGCCTAACGTGCGTGTTGAATCACCGTCCCGCTCTCAGGTTCTGACCAAAGACTCGGTGACGGTGAGTGTGGACGGCGTGGTGTACTACCGGGTCCAGAATGCCACTCTGGCTGTGGCCAACATCACTAATGCGGATGCCGCTACCCGGCTGTTGGCCCAGACCACCCTGAGGAACGTCCTGGGCACAAAGAACCTGGCAGAGATCCTGTCCGACCGGGAAGAAATCGCACACAGCATGCAGGTAGAGTCCAGTAGCTGGTAGCTGTTAGCATCGTGTAGCATATTAGTTAATCTGCCATATGAGGTCATATGGACATCCATACACCGTCTCTCTTGTATGACCCTTGACTTCACCCACATTCTCTCCTCGACACGTCTCAGGATACCCTCTGTGAGCTGTGTTGACGTAAACATTGGAATGCAGAAAAAGATAAGAAATCATCATTATGGGAAAGCTGCACTGATGAATTGTTTTTAATACATTAACAGTAGATGCAGAGTGAGGGTTTCTGACACAACTTCAAAGGCTGAAGAGGTCCAAACCCCAGCAACACTTTTTTTATCTCTCTCTCTCTCTCTCTCTCTCTCTCTCTCTCTCTCTCTCTCTCTCTCATATACAGATATTAACAGTAGAACGTATTCATATAAACTGATTACGTAGTCAGTAAAAATAGATATAGGCAATAATGTGAGCCTCCTGACTGGCTGGTAGAGAAAACAGAATGCAGGATTACAGTGGCACCTTGCCTTGGAGCCACTCTGCCTGAACTCGGTGTCAGTTAAACTAACAAACTGCGGTTAAAGTGTGTATCCGCTGTAAACTGAGAAAACCTGAGGTAATCCTGGGCTCCGTGTAGAGCACAGCTGTTAGTTTGCATTTGAGTTCAATTATTTATTGATTCATGAAACTTTTACTTCCAGTTTATGTCGAGCTTCTGTCACTGATTTAATATTTATTCCTGATGCACACACAGTCGGAAGGTTTGTCAGCAATCAATTTAAAATACTGAATGTTTTAGTTATGCTGCATTACTGCTCGCGTCTTCACTCCATGTACATAGTTAGTAAAACGCTCTAATGTGACACTGATAAGCTCACAGTTATAAACGACACGGGCAGGGATGTACAGTCTGCAGCTTACACCAGGACAACATAAACACTTTGCATCTGAGGTTTACTCTTGTCACTCTCTTATTCCCTTCCTTCCTTCCTTCCTTCCTTCCTTCCTCCCTCCATCAACATCCTCTTCAGTCTCTTCTCCTCTGCCATGATGTTCTTACTGAGAATATAGAGCCAGCTTCTTCTTCTTCTAGTTAGCTGATGTGTGACGTGACGTGTGTGACACTTCTCCCGGAGGATTGTACCGGCTCCCCGTTCTCCCTGTTAAGTTTATTTATTAAGTTTATTATGTGTCAAATGGGAGGTTCTCCAAAGCAGCACTCCCAGTTCACGGTGAAACCTCTTCCTCCTCTTATAGTGTGTATTGTACTGGGGGTTTGCCGCCATCATCTGGCACAGGGTTGAATTGATAAACCATTTAGACGTCAACATCTGTTTGAATATGTAATCGCACAGATGAAGTGTCTGGTTCAGTGTTCAGACGACTATGAGAGTGTAATGTAGTGATGATTGCTTAAATCGCAGAAGCTGTGAACTAACAGTGATTCTGCTGCTGCTGCTTTAAGAGCCTTGATCGAATCACCGTTCAGTGAATAGCATTTAAACACAGTGGTCTTGATAGACAGAGTCAGAGAGCGTTAAATAATGTTTTCACAGGAGGAGTCTTTGTCTGATTTTGAATTAAATACAACAAGAACGAAGCTCCTTTCTCCAACAACGCCACTGTACAGACACCAATCTGTTTCTATGGTTTCAAGGCTCCCAATACGTAGGTGCTCATCTGCATGAAAGACTTAATGCATAAAAGTGAAAATAATGAATCACTGCAGTACGATGAGGCTTGCAGTTTTCCATTTAATTTTAGCTGTGGGCTAATTTCTGTCTGCAGGAGAGAATTCATGCGCTCAGGTGGAGCTCCACCTGCTGGACAAATGGAAAAGAGCACGATAGTTGGCTTTGAAAGAGGAACAGGTTTTGGGCAGATCTTGGTCTTTGATCTATAACTTTTTTTTTTTCCTCTAATCTCACAAGAAAGTGTTGACATGTAGCCAGTGTTTGTCAAATGCTGGCAAAATGAGATATTTCAACAGTGGCTCCGGAAAACTTTAGCAAACATGTCGAACGCTGTTTGTCTCCTCAGTCCACTCTGGATGACGCCACAGACGACTGGGGGATCAAGGTGGAGCGGGTGGAGATCAAAGACGTCAAGCTGCCCCTCCAGCTCCAGAGAGCCATGGCGGCTGAGGCGGAGGCCAGCCGTGAGGCCAGAGCCAAGGTAAGGTGGTTCTGCTCAAACTGCTCTCTATATTTACACCGGTATTGATTTCGTGCAGGCAGGCGTCCCTCACCCTGTGTGTTGTTTTCTTGTCAAAGGTGATCGCAGCGGAGGGAGAGATGAACGCGTCGCGGGCGCTGAAGGAGGCCTCTCTGGTGATTGCGGAGTCTCCGTCAGCCCTGCAGCTGCGCTACCTTCAGACCCTGAACACCATCGCTGCCGAGAAGAACTCCACCATCATCTTCCCGCTGCCCCTGGAGATGATGCAGGGCTTCATCAAACGCTGAGGAGGGAGTCTCGGAAACACTACTGTTCACGTTAGCGATGTCAGTTTCGGTTCATTTTGCTTTCGATAGGCCGACACCCATTGAGCAGTAACTAACCGGTTCATTTTTAGGAAAAAAAAACACTAAACGACATTTCTGGCGCGCCATTGACTCGAATAGCTTTGGCGCCGCTACATTCAATTTTAATGTTTTGTATTGTAAATGCCTTTTATTCATCTTCTGTTGGCTTTGCAGACGTTTATTATTCAGGCGACGGATCGTTATCAGCTGATATTAATTCTACACAGTTTGATCGGTGGCCTTAAACGCTAACTGTGGACATCCCTCATTCACATGCGCGCACACACACACACACACACACACACACACACACACACACACACAAAACATGCATCACTTACACACACACACTTAGGCCTCTGTGTCTATTAAGCATGTCTCTTTGAACCAGCAGTGCTAAGATGAAGCTTAGGAAGTTGTGTTTGGGGCTCCTCATGCACCAAGAACGTTTGGCAAATAACAACCAAATGTTAGCTGCCACAGTTCTTTACTGAATTTTAGGATAAAACTCATTCTAGCCTCGGCACCAAACATACATTTTGTCCTTGAAGGTTGAAATGAGTACCAGGACGTACAGTATACTGTACTAGACCTGCTCCACTCTCGAGTTACATTCACACTGGCATGCTGGCATAAAGATCTGCTGCTGCTCTTTGCGAGGCGCTGGATGGATCCTCGCAAAAGCTGCAGTGGAGTAATCCTGGTGGATTGCCTTTTTGTTTGCTGGATCACAACACTAACCTACACGAGAGGTTAGCAGTGATCTTAAAGTAGCCCCTTCAGAAAGTAGGGTTTGGACAAAGTGACATGCAAATAATACACACACACACACACACACACACACACACTACATACATATATACACACACACACACACACACACACACACACTACATACATATACACACACACACACACACACACACACACTACATACATATATACACACACACACACACACACACACACTACACTTTTTCTCCAGTTGCCAATACTTTTGTAGCAGATTATATAAAACTTGGCTGAGATATTACATGTATATGTTTTCTGTATGCTTTCCATTCATACATAGTATACAATATATTTAGAAGGGTGGACGACATGTTAGGAACGCCTCAGATAACCGTAGAGTCGTCTGTGGCTAAAGTGAACACTTACCGGCTGTTTTGTAGGTTCCTATTATTTCGTCCACCCTCCCTTCTGGTTTCACTGCTTAGGAGAAGCCTATCGCCAACCGTTCTGCCAAAAGCCTTAACTTACTGCCATCGATTCATTTGACAGCCTAATATCACGTTTCTATGCACTACGAGGGACAGTATTTTATCACATGAGCTCTTTCTAGGTGTAAACAAGCCAAATAGTTCAACCTCTTTGTATTCATCTCATTTAAAACTGACGTGTAGTTGTTACATCTGTCCTCCTTTTGACATAGAAAGGACAACGTGTAAATGTACGTGAAGAGTGTTTCTTTAGTGTATGTCTGACTCGATAGTGTTAATATGTATGTGTATCTATACAGAATAAGTAGGAGTTTACTATAGTTTTGCTGTGACTAGACAGGGTTTCAGGTTTAAAGTAAGCGCTGTAAGTTTATTTGTTTTTATAAAATACAAAAGCTGTTCCATCATTTTAACTCCTGTTTGTTTGAGAAGCCACAACAGAGAGAGAGAGTATTATTTTTGCTACGGCTTGATAGCAAAGAGTCTGGAGTAAAGCTGGTTCCACACATACGACCACATCGTGCTGCTGATCGCCGAGCAGCCACTCGGTAGTGTTGCATCATTCTCGTCCACTTTGTCACTGCGCTTCTTTTTCTTTTAGCTCACTTCTCTTATGTTTGGCTTCACTTTAAGAAGAAACCCTGCTCATTGCATTGTAGTATGTTATGTTAATCAGTTTTATTTTTTTAAGTTTTATTCACAATTTATGATTGTGTTTCTGCACAATTTATTTTAGTTTGCTAATGTTTGATTTTATCCTGACATAATACAAAGACTTTAAATAAAGACACTATCAAAAAGCGTTGTTGTCTCTGGGTTTTATTATTTTCAGATCAGTGTACACGTGTACAAGCAGAGCCATCAAACACTTGACACGTTTAATTATGTTTTATTGAAATTATAACAAGGTAAACCTTTAGAAAGTGTCACAGAAGACGTATCTGGTTTGTAAAGCAGCAAAGCGTTGGGTTCCCATTTAAAGTTGGCTACTGCAGCATCACACAAGCTTTGCTGGACATGAATCCAGTTATATTTAAAAAATAATAAATATCTTAAGAGGCATCTTAACTGAAGGTGCAAACAACTTCTCTATAAAGGTGTCCTTAAACTGGAACGGTACCTTTTTTAAAAAAGAAAAGCAGGTGTTCTGTAAACTAGAGGAAGAAATATTAAGGCATCAGTTGCATTTTCTTGGCAGGTGTCTTTTCTGATGTTGCAGCACACCAAGACTTTGTTTTTATTACATTTCACTAGTGAACAGGTTTTGGTATCAATATATAAAACAAATGTGAAAAAATTGGCTTTAATAAAAGAAGCATACTGTGTTTAGTGCAAAACCTACAGGAAGCCTGAGTATCTGTTGAAGCTCTATTGCTATTGGTTGAGACAAAGTGAATTAAAACATCATCGACCAGCATCCCTCTCAAAAACAACTAAAAGTTAAAAAGAGTTTTCTGGGTGCATTGGCGGCTAAAAAAAAAAAGTCTCATGATTGGAGCTCAGTGCTTGCGGCGGAGCGGAGGGGAGGGGGGGGTCAAAGGTCAGAGATCTCACAGGGCCAGTTCGGCCATGGCGCGCTCCAGGGGGTCGCTGGTCCAGTACTCGTGGTCCCAGCCCAGGAACCAGCCGGTGAAGGTGGGTGGCTCGAAGCCCTGCTTGATCTTGACGATGGGCGTCCTGCGGTCCCTGTTGGCCGGATCCGTCTCGATGTAACGGGCCGCTGAGCGAGATGAGGAAAAGCCCGAATTAGTGCTTGAATCGCAAACGCACCCCGGAATAATGTGTGTTTGCTAAACGAGCAGAATCAAAATAGGATTGTATCAAATATTTTCTTACCGGATGCCATCGCCTCAGTCTTCTCCTCCTCTTGGGCCTCGTTTCCGATCCAGACGAACACCTAAAAATGGGAGAGTTTTATACATATTTGTTCCTTTCGTTGCGGTGACTCTGCTCTGCATCTGTATGGTGCATCTAAAGGCGGCAAAAGCTATTTACCTGGTCCCAGGAGTCCAAGATCATGACATCATCAGTGGCGAGGTCGTCCTGGGTCATCTCCCCGGGTACCTCCTCAATCTGAGAGGAGGAGACGGATTTAGTGGAGCTGTATTGATGTTGGGACAATGTCTAGGGAAAACTGCCAACTGTGAATTATCCAGAGTAACCGGGACATTATTTGTCCTTTGAAAGGCGAGCAGCAGCACTCGCAGCTCAAACCAGAGACTTACGATGAAGTTTCCGGTCTTATTGGAGCAGGCGAAGAGCCGGGGTGGGTGAGCGTCCATCTTGTCCTTAAGTCTGGTAGAAGTGCGATATTCCGTCTTTCCTCCCAGAGCCTCCCAGAACTGATCTGTAAAGAGGACAGACACACTTCAAGTTATTATAGTTTTTATATTTAAACCAGGGATGGGCAGATCGATACTCACAAGCCCTGTGTCACATGACTGTAGAAACCATGTGACATCAGAAACTTGCACGAAGTCGCACGCATTCACAACAAACGTGAGAGAATGGCAAAAAGGAAACGTTGCCTGTGTGGCTGCTTTTCACCAGATAAAAAATACAGCAAGACGCACTATTTGTGACAAGAAAGTGACTCACTTTAAAAATATAATATATATTTTTTAAATAATTTATTCTTTAAATTTCTTTAAAATATTTGTTACACTTATTAGCACAGTAATGTGTCATGTGATTTGTTTTTAAGGGCTTAATCACGCTGCCTTTTTTTCCTCTAAAAATGACCATTATTTTGAAAAATGAAATACCCATTGAACAAATGACTAGTATACCAGTATTGTTAAAATTGTGTCAAAAAGTATCATATCAAATCAAACAAAGCGTGGTATCGCCCATCCCTAATTTAAACAGGAAGGATGCGTTTAAATACATGAAGAGCAAGAGCTTGAGGTTTGGAGAAGTAAACTTATATCTGTCAGTTAAATATAAAGCCACATTCAGGAGGCTGCTAGCTTAGCTTAGCACAAATACAGAAAACCATTGCTGTATAGGCCCTTTTTTCACAGCAGCAGCCATTTTGACATGTCACAGCAGGGCAAACACAGGAGTACTTAATAACGTCAATGACATGGCCCTGTTCCATTTAGGTTGGCCAAAGCTCTGGTATCGTTTATGCGGGCTCACTGGAATGGCTGTGACACACTAAATAGAATGGGACCATAGTTAAGTTTTTCAATTACACCTGTGTTTACCTGACCATGACGTGTCAAAACTGTGACTGTGAAAAGGACCTACTGAAGAGAAACAGCTGCACTGTCAGAAGGTAAACAGAACATCGTGGTTTGACCTAAAGGGACAGAAGAACTAGCTGAAACTGATGAAGTGCCACCCTGTTAAGTTGTTACAGCTAACTCACTAGCATACAGTTGCCTATTTACATGGCAGCAACGCAGTAGCATTCATGTGGAGTGACGTCTGAGTCTAATGAATATACTATAATACTAATATAATGCTATATTCACTCTTCTGTTAGCTCTGGTTTAAACCTCTGAGAAAGCTGTCTCTTTAGCCGCTAAATGCTTGACTCTATGTTCACTAGCTGGTAGCTAACTGTGTCTGTGTGCTGTTTGGGGCCGGGCTGGTAGTGTACGAAAAAAACAACCCTGTGACCTAAAATATGCTGAAAAGCCCTCTGTTTGTCACTATGAGCAACTCCTTCACATTACATCATTTGATCCATTGTTAATGTAATAAATATTGATAAGTGCAGCTTTAAAGACGTACAAAGAAAGTACAAAATGTATTGTTTTTCAATTATGAATTTTGATTCCAGATGTTTAAAAGTGCCAATAATAACTATCATTATAATACACACTTTGCCTGTGACAAATCCAACATGTTTGTTTTTTTTATACTGCATGGATTTTGAATAGGAAGGTCTATACACTACCAGCAAAAGCTCACAGAAATAAAATGTTGAAGTTCTGTTCTGTTCGGTCCCAGTTAAAAAAATGTCCTCTGTTGTGTTTTAGCCTCAGGTCTCCTGTTTGAAATTGTGAGCAGAGAATCCAGTTTCTTCTTGAGCTTTGAGAGCAAACCACAAGATCACTGATAACATCTAAAGGAGTGATGCAACCAAGTCTCCTTTGTTTTAATATAGATGAACACAAGCACCTACTTTAGCTGAGATACAAAAAGCAAACTGTCGAGCTTCACACTAAAGCGCTATTTCAGCAGCTTGAACCCAGTTTGTAACTGACACAGGAGTATATTAACTGGTAGTGGGTTTCAAAAGGAGAGAAATTGTTATTCTGTGTTCATCGCACTTCCTCACCAGTCTCTCCTCCCTCAGACAGCTCAGAGGCCGACACTCCCAGGATGTCACACAGCTGCTGGGCTCCCTGCTTCTCGGTGTCACTGGCACCAACGCCCACCCACAGGAAGGAGCCTCCGGGGGTCACCAGAATAAAAGCGTCGTTGGAGTTCAGGTTGGGTGACGCTGCGTCAAGCTGCAGGGAATGTGGAGATACCGTAGGTCAACATGCAGAACAAATGCAGTTTTGAATTTCCAAATTGTGCTGTAAGTCTCTTAAATAGACTGTTTGTATTAGGCAGCAACCAGACCTTATTGTGGACCTTATACGGTTGTAATGGTAAAAAGAAAATCTACTTAATTACTGAAACAGGAATAAATAATGCCTTTGTTGGGGACCATTTTGTCAGCTGCGGATTAAACTAGTGAGTATTTCAAGCAGCAGGAAGACGCTTGTTGGAATGAGTTAAAATACACTACTGTGTGTGTGTGTGTGTGTGTGTGTGTGTGTGTGTGTGTGTGTGTGTGTGTGTGTGTGTGTGTGTGTGTGTGTGTGTGTGTGTGTGTGTTTTCATCATAATGAAGGAACATGTGGAGCCAGTGTGGCTCACTGATGTGATTTGAATAGTCGTTGGACAACAAAGGAGCTCGATGGCACAGAGGGAGAAGATCTAATGACGACGTGTGTCCTC
This sequence comes from Cebidichthys violaceus, assembly GCF_023349555.1. Taxonomy (NCBI): domain Eukaryota; kingdom Metazoa; phylum Chordata; class Actinopteri; order Perciformes; family Stichaeidae; genus Cebidichthys; species Cebidichthys violaceus. Next base: position 469,925 of record NW_027176266.1, read on the forward strand.
TTACCTCCACAGCTCTGGTGTGTCCTGCGGAGTTGGAGCGCACCTGGAAGAGTCGCGTCTCTGCAGGAGCGGACTGACCTCCCTCTCTGGACGTTCCTCCCTTGTACACCACCATGGGCTGTCCTCCAAACAGACTCATCAGGTGGGCCGGCTCCTTGCCCTGCACCACCCTCACCTGGTGCACAAACGGCAAAGTTAAAACACAAGAATGATAAGGCGCTTTTCAAACAGCACAGTGCATCATGCGCTTTGACGAACCACATCACATCAGACAGATCGTCCCCTGTTGTGTCTCGAGAAGTACGCGTCAACAATATGTCAGACATGTCTGCTGCACTCCCGACTACGGACACAAGGTGGCGGCATGGGACTGAGCCACAGTCTGTGAGGTGGTGAGAGTTTGTGGAATCAGGACCCAGCGATGACGCAGGTTGTGTCTAACACAGTATTATGAGTCTCTCTCTGGTCTGCAGCTTCTCTCAGAAATATATATGGCTGCCAGCTCTCCTCCCTAACAAATCAGCGAATGATACTTATCCTGAGAGAATGGAGAAATGATCAAATAATCATAGATGAGTTTACAGTCGGACACTTCCAAACTACACACATGCCCAGCAATCGTAACTCTTTGTGCGTCCTCTGGTATGATATGAAGCTGTCTCTCTGGTGGTCAGCAGGATTTCTTGTCAGACAGTTTTGCTCATCTCTAAATAGCACAAAAGTTGTATTTTAGTTTTGTTTTCTTACTTTAAATTTCTCATTAAATAATTGTCCGATAACTTGTTTTGGTTGCTAAAAGTCGGCGACCATTCGCATTCCTCCGCAAAGTCACAAAACACATTGTGCCTTCACCACAAAAAAAACTGTCAAATTCCAAAAGTTGAAGGTCAAGCATGATTTTAAAGACACGTTTGACAAACTGTGAGCACAAAAGTGTTAAAGTCTGTGCAAAACAGCTGCACTCTACTTTGACAGTGAGCGCAGCGAAACATCTGCAACACGTAAAGGTGACATCTGCAGATGTTTCCACACTGGATGTACTCATTCTGTATAAGAACATGCTCCAAAGTTTGATTAAACACACACACAGTCATGCCACAGCACACACACACACACACACACACACACACACACACACAACATGAACATGAAGGTTGTGCGAGCAAAGTTAAGACACACATGAGGAGTGAAGTGCGAATGCAGACCACAGAAATGAAAGAAGACTCACATGAGTACAGAGCCAGGGCTAAATAGCTCAAAGCTAACCCAATGATCTCCACAGTTCTTTCCTCACTCTAAACATGAGCTCTCATCGACAGGTTAAGTCACGATGTTGCACTGATCACGTCAGAGCAGAGTTTGGAAACAGGGCTGTTATTTATGTGGATTCGACAGAGTTGGCGACAGAGGAAGAGGGGGGGGGGTAAACTCCTGCTAACATCCACATCGGAATGTCCTGTTTGTGTTTGACCGAGACGGTTTCACTGTAATTCCGATTGGACTCATGATCACATTAATAATTAAGTCTTGAAGGAGCCATAAAACTGAGGACAACAAGCCCTTTTTTTTAAAAAATCACACTATTCACATTTACTTGTGAGGAAAAGAAGAAAACAGGAATTGGCTCTGGACAAAATCATATGAGTCCTTTTGTGAAGATGAGGAGCAGGGAAGGGAGGGAGGGAGAATACCTGAGTGGTTATAGGAGCACCAACAACCTGGAGACAGAAAACGTCGGAAACCAAAGAGGACAGAAGCAGCAGCAGTGGGGGGGGGGGGGGGGGGGGGGGGGGGGGGGGGGGACCATCAGGGAGAGGAGAAACAGTTAGAGGATGTAAAGATCAGAAAGGAGGTGACTGAGCTGAGTAAGCCAGAGGACGACAGGCTGTGATAACATGACGGATGAGATGAAGATTAGAAGCCTCTAAAGGAGCCGTGTGTTTCACCTGCACAGGACCACCGCCGAGCTCGTCGTCCAGCTGAGCGCCGAGGATCGCAGACGCCCCGATTTCATCGTGACTGGAGTCCGCCCCCTGCCTGGGAGACATTTTAAACGCATCGTCATCACACCGAAGAGAATGAGAGGCACAAACCGGCCTCTTTTCAAGGTACAATAAAGTAAAAATGTATTTTAACATTGTTGGAGATTGAGCTGCCCCATTTTATTTCTGACAATGCATATTATATATCTTTTAAGAAACGATTGTATGTTTTGCATATGAAGCCTTAATCTACTAATAAAATACAAATGTTGCTCCTTTAGTGCTACTAAAGGAGGCACCTTTTTAACTTCCAAATCAAACACTGGTTATGTTAATTAATATCTTTGATTTGCACCCTTTTTTAAATTCTTATTAAATATAAGAAGCACATTTCCCGGTCTGACTCCTCTGCGCTCAGTCTCAATCATTTTCTCTGCTCTTGCTTGGTTCAGGCAAACTTGTATTTTGCTCTTAGAATTCAAAGACACCCTACTTTTTAATTCGGCCAGTTAAGACAGGGTTTCATTTTCTACAACAAAAGCTTGCCTAATGCAGCTTTATCCGAACCGTTTGTCTCTCGTATTCTCACCACATGTAGATAATGTGTCCCTGACGTCCCCCATGACTGTAGTTATAAAGGATGATGTAGCTGTCTCCCCCGTAGAACTGTCCGTGTGTGGACGGATCCACCGCCACCTTGTCGGACGCCTCAATACGCCAGATCTGTCCAGAGAAAACTAGAATTACTGCCTCCGCAAACCAGTCAAGTTGCAGTTTACATACATGTCTGTCCAAAAATGGCATCGCTTCATTTTTATCTTATTCCACAATTGTGTGCAATTGTCAAAATTAGCACATGAATTCCCACAGGATGGGAAAGTAAAAGCAGCAGCAGCAGCAGCTGAGACCTCTATCTATTTCAGTACTCTGTCCCCTCACCTGCTTCTCTCCACTGCCGTCATCCACCATGCCGTGCTGGGCGGCCATGGCGGGGGAGTCGTGCAGGCCGGCAGCGTCGAAGGGCACCTTCTCGATGTTGGCGATGCTGTTGGCGATGTAGGCCACGCCCAGGCCCACCGTCTGGTCCTTGTCCCGCCAGTTTTTGAAGAACTGCTTGAAGAGTGGCGTCTCGCCCATCTCCGGCAGGATCTGGACTTGTGTGTGTTTGGGGTAACCCATCTTCTTGATGAACTCGTCCGCCGCTTTCATCGATTCCTTTCGCTCGTCCATGTTGGCGTCTTTGCCTGTAAGAAAAGAAAGAGGTGGTAAGGATTGTTAAATCAAGTGAGAGTATATGTAAAAACTTTGGGAGTGACTTCTATGACTGTAAAAAAGCAACAATATCTCATGAATGAAGCAGAGTTCAAATGAATGGGGATATTTGGATACCCCTCTCATATCTGTATGGTAAATATGAAGCTACAGCCAGCAGCTGGTTAGCTTAGCTTAGCATAAACACTGGAAGCAGTGGGAAACAGCTGGCCTGTTTCTCTTCAAAGGTGAATAAAATCTGCCTAACAGCACCTCAAAAGCTCACGTATTAGCACAGCTGTATCTTGTTTATTTAATCCGTACAAAAACCTTTTTACAAGGTATAACAAAAAATATTTTTTTTTCTTTTGGACAGAGCCAGGCTTTCTCCCCCTCAATCTTTACGCTAAGCTAAATGTCTCCTGACTCTAGCAATTGGTCCACATTTAACAGAAAATAAGCTTGGACTGAAACTCTTTATATGTCCAATGTGCTACACTACAGCTCAAATCCCAAATTACAGTTTTTTTCAGAGACCTGGCTATGAGACCTAATTCAGCCATGACTGCTCAGAATTGACTACCCAATACGTTTTTTTAACGGAGGCGTGAAGAATAAAACATCTGCACTGCACCGACCTTTCCAGACGAAGATCTTGCCATCGGAGCCGTGGTCCAGAATGAAGCAGTCGCCGGACTCCAGGGCGCTCTGGGCGAACGGGTTCTCCGCTGCCACCAGTGCGATGGTCATGCCTCCACTGGCATTGGACACCTGCATCGGGGCGAAAGAAGAGAGAGGTTGATTCGAGGCACCAGGTGTCAGAGCAGGTTGTCCTGAGCTTTTCAACCTGGTAAATATCAGCTGCCATAAAATCACTGACAATGATCAATAAGTGGAGCTGTGAAGTTCTGCCATGTTCGTATTTCGAGACTATTTTTCATAGTTTGTCAGTAAAATGATTTATAAAGTTGAATTGAACAGATTTTTGGCCTGATCTGATCTTATTTTATTTTCATTCTAACTTAAAATAGAGAATGAGAGAAATTAAAGAGAAAAAGACAGCATGTGTGTCTCACCTTGTAGAGTTTGGCCATCTTCCTGTTTGAAGCGTCGGCTTTGATGTCATCAGAGGCTCCGGGAGGCAGATCTGGTTTTGCTCCCAACACCTGAGGACAGAAGCAGCTCGAGTTTGAACTCCGAACTCAGTTTGAGACTTCATTTGTTCTCGTGACTCACTGATCTCACCTCCACCATCTTCTCTCTCTCCATCCCCTCGTCGCAGACATAAACCCGGGCCCTCCCACTGCGCTCGTTGTCACGGATACCCTTGGCAACCTGAGTAGCCTTCAGCTTCTCGAAGCGGTTGCTCTGGGAGCCGCACCACTGGTAAATCTCCTGAGGAGCGAGAAGGAGAGCAGATTGCAAAGACAGTGAAGAGAGCTGAACTGCAGAAACATATTGTGTTTTACAAACCATGTTCTCCACAATCCTTAAACAAACACACCATGTGTACTTTTGGCCATGTGGTGAATGTCTACTAGTGACAATCACGCCGTATGATATTGTATCCCTAAGATTGATCTGCTCTGTGTGACTCACAGCTCCCAGGTCCAGGATGAAGCAGTCTCCCTGGTTGAAGCTGTCCCAGCTGACCGCCACCTCCGTTGCCCGGACAGAACGGCGACCTTTGACCTGGAGCAGCCGCTGCATGACCACCTCGTTGGTGACCACGTGCTTGAACCCAGACGCCACGCCCCCTTTCTGTAAGATAAGAGTTGCACTTCAATACAAAATACTCACCTTTGAAGAAAAATGGCTCCAATTTAAATTTTAAAAATGCTTTTTATACATTTTTGGACAGATAATGGCAAATTTACGAAATAATAGCGTCATAACAGACTGGCTCTTCTATCCTAATGGATACTGACTGATAAAATGCAGTTTATGTTTTAAAATATGACAAAATATAACCTTAAAAATGTCAGTAAACAGATCACACTTCCCATATAACTTTACGTTTAGGTATAAAATGCACCAAAACAAAAGAAAACAAATCCCACAAAACGCATATTACACTTTTCCCATGTATGTGGATGTTTTGCGGCTACAAACATGCCATCTTACCATGTATTTGATTCCAGACTTGAAGTAGCCAAGAAAGGTTTTGGACTCGTGTCCCTGGACCTCGCGGTACTGGATGGGTTTCCCCCCCAGGAAGTCGTCCATTTGGACTGTAAAGATGGCCGCCGAGCCGCGCTCATCCTGGCTGCAGAAATCACCTGCACCAGAGGAAGCACACGCATGCCCCACGTTAATCCCCGTCCTCATTCTGTCTCAGCAGTCATCTACCCAGAGAGCTACATTTTGTGTTTGACGAATTCCCTCACTGAGGACTCGGTGAGTCAGGAGATCGATGTGCGGGAGCAGCAGCGGGTCAGATCCCAGCAGACACATTAATACATGCAACATTATTCTATTTCTGGTTTTACTAAATTAAAGGACGGAAGGCGACAGAAGGCTTTTACCAACAGTTCTCATCCCCCCAGATTCAACACGTCGCATGCAAATTGTCACATGTCTCATAGATTTGTATTGTGCTTCCTTGAAGTAAACATTTTATTCCGTTCTCTGTGTTTTTCATTGTTTTGGGGAGATGACAAAAGTGAATTCCCTAATTACTCAAAGTTACGTTTTTAGAGTACAGTTGTCATTTGATTTTACAAAAAGACAATAATCACAGAAGGAAAAATGCTGCAAATTAGCATTCAATCTAATGTCCTCTTTTAGAAAAACTAATACATATTCAATGTTTCCATTTCTCTGTAGTAACGCATCATAGCGTCCGTCTCACTGCACTCACCCAACCAGAAGTGGAGGTCGTACTGCAGGTTCCCGGAGCGTTGTTTGATGGTGTTGAGGATGAGGTAGGCGTCTCCCGTGTAAAATCCCCCGTACAGGTTCTCAGGGACGGGCACCAGGTCGAAGTTCTCCACCCTCCACACCTGGAGGCCCGGCTTCTGTCCGGCCAGCTGGAACTGTGGGTGGTTTGCTGCCATCCTGCCTGCGGGTGGAATAAACACACACCTGATGTTTATTGCTTTTCTACTGACCGGTCTTAAACATGTTGCCGTGGCAGCACGCTGTGACGTTACCCTCCGGATCAGCGGTCAAATGCTGGACGAATGAGAGTCGTGGAGCGTTGTAATAAACTGGGAGGAGACTGGGACTTCCTATTTGTGAGATGTTTGCTCTGGAAAGCCGCTCCCCTTAAGGCTGAGTTGTTGCCATGGATACAAAGATAAAGTTTAGGGTTATAGTTAGATATTAGTGGGACAGCAGGGTGAGTCACTGTTTCCTCCAGAGCAGGAAGAGGAAGTCCTGGCAGTTATGACTCAGGCGTAGTCATAACTGGCGAAAGAAACCCTGTGATTATAGATAGGAAAAGACTGGTGTGTAACCAGACATTTTACTCTTCAACCCGTCATAACTTTGTCCCCCATGTCACATAGCACAGCCCTCATGGACACATCAGCAGTCAGACGTTGGTCCAATCACAACCAAATTCATCGACATTCCTGCACACACATACCACACACTTCAGCTGTGTCTGAGAGCATTTCGAGGACATGTGGCGCCCAATCCAGAGTTCAGTGTGGGTGTCTGGCTGTGCTGCATTGGATTACAACCGGCTGGCCTCTCAGGAACATGTGTGGATGTTTAGGATTTTTAAGATGGGAGTTGAGCATCCTGTTAATTCCTCTAGTTATGGCCGTCTGGGAGCTGTTTGCAGAACAGTTTATGAATCGACAGCGAGGCCATCAGCTGATTCTGTTGTTTTGGACGTGTTTCACATGTTGGTCTTAGATCATTTAAAAAGAAGTGATTGTTTGACATGAGTTTCAAAAACGTGTGTTACGCTTCATATTTGCACAATTTCTATTAAAGACAGCATAACAAAGAAAGTTTCAGTGGTTTCAGTAACACTCTGACGTGCTTTTACTTTTGATGCTTACTTTTAATCCTTGCTTGGTGGAGACCAAAGACGGAGCCAAAAGAGAGTGACTAGGGGATTTAGATCCACTAACAAGCAAACAAGTTCACTACAGCAAGCTAACATGGATGTAAACAATGTAAGCTTCTTCCAGAAGTTGGCTTTGCAAATGAGTAATGAGGAAGGAAATGCATTAAATACATTTAAAGGAATCCAGGATACACACTGCGTGTTTTTAAGAATGAGAAAATGTAAACACAGGAGCCGGGATCAAACAGCAAACCTCGTGATGAAAGGACGACCCGCTCTAACCCCTGAGACACAGCAGCCCAGACCAATTCAACATGGTAAGCACTTTTCTTTTTTTAAATACAGAATTCTCCTTTAATACATTTTGTTGCAGGCACTACTGTACTTTTACTCTAGTAAACCATTGAATACAGGACTTTTACTTGTAATGTATTATTTCTACATTGCCGTTCTGTGGTTAGACCTCAATGTTTGCAATGTCAGATAACAGCAATCCATTTCATAAAATATGCAAACGTGAACAGATGCGTCTTCTGAGATTTTGCAGCGGACTCTGAACCACGCTGACTCCACACCACGTATTAATCGCACAGAGAGAGAGAGCAAACAGTTCCTCTGAAGTGAAGCAGTGTTCCCAAATTAGAACCTAAAAGGGCTTCTGTGAGCTTTTATGGTGCATTTCTATCCTTTATTTCACTCATGTATTTGAATGACGACGCTGCTTATAAGACATTCAACCCCTCAATGAAGAGCTGTTAATGAAGCTCAGGTTCATACCAACTCCAAACCGGAGGTCGTGCAGTTCAGAATGAACACAGCACCCAGTTTTCCACAGGAATGCAGTTTGGACCGGCTGCCTTTCAATCTGCATGACTAACGTCCACACTGGAGCAAGAATCGCCCATTCTTCTAGGCGGCCGTCTGCCCACAAACATGGCAGGAATTTGCTCCTGACCCTGGACGAGTGAAGTGGCTCAGCATTCATGGAACCAGCCCAACAAATGTGGGGTTCCTTTTTTCCCCCCTATTTCGGCTCTCCTCTTATGTAACAGACTCACTGCGCAGTGCTTTTTCAGCTTTGGAATGTTCCAGCCTGGAGAAATGAAGGGGACACTTTTCTGAAAGAACCATTTATTTCCTGATTTTTAAAACGACACATGGTGACACCTGGCTGGAGGATTTGAAGATGAATTATTTGGATAGACATCTGACTTTGAAAGGAAAGGAAACAAATGCATTCAGGTGTCGGACTATAGAGTGTATGCTTTCTGCGTCCGCGAGGGACAGGTACCTCACATCCTGTTACAACAACAGCTTTATTCATTCTAGGCACAGGAGCTCCTCCTCATCATCATCATCAACATTCAGGGCCATCAGAAGTAAGACAAGGATCATAAAACCACAATGGGCCACAGTGCTATGTATGCCTGGCGTGCATGAGAGGTGCCCACACCGTTCTGCACAGAACTCACAGCCACAGGAGTTTAAATCAGTTGGCAGCGCACTCAGTCCAAACAGCAAATAAAAGTAGCCAAAACAAATGTGTACTCTGAAGTCATGCGAGGTCATGCACCGTCTGAACTTCCATCACGCGTCCAGGTTTGGCCAGACAGAGAGAAACTGAGGCAGCCGGGCCATTCCACTGGGATCAACGTAACCTGACGGACGATGTGGAAAGCTGAGTTTTCCTACAGTGGCTCTAAAGAAGTCTGGTGGAGTTTCCAGACTGGAGAAGCAAATCTGCAGCCTCTGTGGTCACACAGGAAGGTTTAACTAAGCCTTAAGCGAGCTTTAAAAAGGTGCGATCCCTAACTTGTCAAGGCTGAACACAAAGATGCCATCAGATAAATAGCAGTTTTAAGGGAAGTAGGTTCACACTCATAAATTCAAAGGATTTTCACAAGGAAAACGCTGAGCGCTCATATTTTGGGACATGGAAATGATCAGATATGGAAACTTTGAACACTGACACAACTGTGGATCGTCTGGCTTAAATGTGATCAATCTAAAATCAGCAAAGGTTCCTGTTGGTTATTGGACAAAGTGGACTGGATGATCAAGATGAGATGGTTCAGCCCTTTAGGTAACCAGAATCTGTGTGTTTAACGGTGAGGTATGCAATGCTACAGCGGAGCACTTCATCGGAGGATGCTCAACGTATACGTAGGTATGGAGTCTGTTGAAGAAAAGGCGACCTGTTATCGTCATTTTTAAATCCAAAGGAAGAGCTTAAGATTTCAGAGAGTTGGATGAGAAGATTGAGACCACTCTTAGCTGTCAGTGCTGGAGCCAGGAAGCGATTAGCCTAGCGTAGCATCAAGACTGACAGCAGGGGAAATGGTTAACATCTCAAATGCTAAAACGCTTCTAAAATGAGACAACTAACCGCATCCTCCAAACTGCTACTTCCTCAATATCTGAGGAACCATCTGAAAACAATCGAGAAGAAACAATAACTTCATGTTCCCTGACAACCGGTAATAAATCAGTAACTTCTGCTTGAGTTGATATACAGCCATCCATTAACTTCAACTGACACACCCAGCTATATGAGAACAGCTTGTGTGCAGAGATCTGAGCTGAGCATGGGGATCCTCATTAACGCCGCAGAGACCTTCACTTCAGCTTGAAACCCTGACGGTGACATCGGGTGACATTAACGCCTCAAACTGTGCTCGTGACGCAAACATACAGTACGGGAAAAGTTGTCGCAAGCACACTTGGAGTAAACTTTACATTATTGCGTCTAGGAATTGAATCCCCACGATAGACGTTCAGAAACACGCTGCATACGTTGCTCTCTGATCGCTTGAAAGCAGATCCTAAAAAAGTTGACGAATTTAAGAAGTCTATTTCATGCAGCAGCAGCAGCCAAATACCTTTTACTCTGAAGCATTTCACACATAGAAAGATATCCCTTCATATTCTGGAGGCCTTTGTTTCTGTGGCACTAAATAAATATGACTGTCTTTGACTGTGATCGTCTCCTCTGATGGAGAGGAATGTTCCGTCAGTCTTTGCGCATCAAAGCCTCCTTTTTCTCCCACAGTTAGATACTCCTACTTAATAAAGCAAACATCAGAGGGGATACGCAGCATCCCATTCACCTCACACTCAGACAAATCAAAGCCCGTATTTAAAAATGTGACAACATGTGACAAAAGGGAAAAAAATCTATCAGGAGTGAGGGAGAAGGTTATGACTTTTTGTTTTGTTTTTACAAATTAAATAATTTCATGCAAAGTTTTTATTGAATGAATAAAGCATCATTTGGCGAAAACAAGCAAACATTAACTGTCAAATGTTCGAGGTTGGATTAAATGACTCAGGGAGGAGCACTTTGTTTGACTCAACACACACACACACACACACACACACATACACACACACACACACACACACACACACACAGTTTAAATAGAACTGGTCACATGACCACTGGATAGTGCTTCTTCTCTGGCATGCTGGGAAAAGCATATGGTGTCTGCAGGCCGCCCTGCTGCACCTCTGCAGAGCCGGGCCCCCTTCTCTGCAGTCTCTTTGCCCCCCCACCCCCGCCTCCAGACAAACGCGGAGTGAGTGTGTCATTCCAACCTCAGTTATTCGCTCCCCTCCCCCATATTCACCAGCCTCTCTTTGTGTCTGCCTTCCCTTGAGGCTTCGACACTTGAACGGTGGAGTCATATGATAATGATTTCTAAGCCCTTATGATTGTCTGCTGCTTCAAATAAACAAAATTGCTGCTTCAAATAAACAAAACAAACAAGCACATGTGAGTTTTATCTGTGACATCTGCGTCTCATGGGCCACTGTTTGTGCCTCAATTCTCTTTGTGGAGTTATCGGTCCCTGTTTGTACTCGTATGTGAAACTTTGTATTTGCTGCCCATCTTGACCCGGCCTCCCTGACGGAGGAAATTTCAATGGTAACTTTCTGTTTTTTTACAAAAAAGGATACATTTTCTGACCCCCCCCCCCCCCCCCCCCCCAAGAAAAAAGAGATTCCTTGATGACTCATTTTCTCCACGTATGCTACTCTCAGGGCTGAGCAGCTGTCCTCTACCTCGCTCAGGACCGATAACGCTCTGCTTCCCTTTAATCTGTTTACACAGTGTCAGACTAAGACAATCAAAATGGCTGCTTATGACTTAGTAAATAACCGACCTGATATATGGACGGTTATTAAAGGAGAGGGTTGTTTAGGGAATGATTTATCTGAAACCAGCATATAAACTCATATTTCTAAACAAAATATCAGTGTTTGATTGGCATTTACAATACACTACACTCTTAATAACAGAAATGTATGCGTATAACAATTTGCTAAGTGTTACATTTAATACCATACAAAGTTTCTACCGTTAACACGTATAAACCCAAAGCAGCTAGAAGTAGATGTGTGTTTTGAGTGAGAGGTGTGGCCTTTTTCTTCCTCGGCTGGCTCGAAAAACATTGACTATTAAAGTCAATGGGAAACACCCACAACTTTTGTCCTGAATTACAGTGTCTGTCAATATTTTTCCACAACAACTCGTGGTCTCGGCCGCTCACTCTTTTAGAAATCTGCTGTCTCATGTAGTAGATCTTAAGACGGGTATGTTTGAGGTCTTCTGTGAATGCCCCCACTCAACAACGACCCACATAACTGTCCAAAACACGACTCCTATGAGTGCCACCCTGATGATTAAGATCTGGCATCAACTGAAACTATGTGGGTACGGTGTTTCATATGCTATGTTTCAATATGTAGCTAGGACGCGATATACACTAAAATACAGTGATTGAAATGGTGGAACACAGTTATAGGTAACCTCGACAGCCCCAGTTTTCAACTAATGTTGACTGGGTGTGTAAGTCAAAACATCCACCCGACCTCCTCCCTGACGCTTTTCCGGTCGTGCCACCTCCACCTCTGCTACCGAGAGAGGAGGAAATGGAGGACTGTCATCGCATGACAGCATAATCCGCATGAGGCTGCCTGTCAAGAGACGTAAATATAACTTGTGTTTGCAATTAAATATAGTTTAAAGACCTATGCTGTCATTTTCCGTGGGAGGAAATTTGATTTACTGGCTCCAGCTGTTGACAAACAAAACGGTGAGCGGGAGCCTTAAAGCTCAGGCTTCAAAATGTCCCCATTACGTTATGTTTTTCTAATTTCATTTGAGTCCTAAAGGTAAATATGGAGAATATGTTCCCATACAAACACTCAAACCCTTGGACAGAAAGCGTGCGCACAGCTGTTTGAGGCTCATATCTAAATCTGAAGAGGCATATGGTACAGTCGGTGTGTTCAGGCCTCCTGTAATCTCTGTCTGGCTGACAGCTGAGTGTGGATGTGACACACACTTTCTAATTGGCCAACAAAGACCTGCCTGTATCTCTAACACACACACTCTCTGTCTGACACGTCACAGCTGCTTAACTCATAACCACATAGGGGATGTAGTGATTAACTTCCTCAGTGGACAGTTCTGCTGTTTGGTTGTGTGTTTCTATGGCAACCACAGATGTCCTGAAATAGAGAGGAGCATGTTTACAGCTGCTGAGGAAAATCTTTTTAACTGAGATGCTAAAACAACTTTTTTTTTCTTTTTGTTTTACTGCAATGCAGCAAAACACAGGATGTTAGATGCTGTATTGAGTTCATGTCAGCCTGAACTCACTCCAAACTGAGCAGGAAGAGACTGTAAGTGGAGGCACACAGCATTTTTGAGTCATCATGCAGGGTTTTCCACCGCCTGTCCATATATGGCAGCAGCTGCGTTGCACTTTTGACAATAAAAGCTGTTTACACTTCTTTAAATGAGCGCGAGACGCCAAGTAAAGCGTTTTACCTGCAGAGAGAAGCCCATCACTTCACCCTTACAGACTATTATTCAAACAGTTGCTCCATGTCCGGATAGAAAGTAACGGTACATATCGTTGCTGCTCCAATTAAGGCATCAAGTTACCGTCCCGCAATCTGTGCAACAGCCTGCTCATTGTCTCTTTGAATAAAGCGGCTTTCAACGTACCTGAACGCGTAGTAGCTTCTGTTAGGTGACGGACGGACGGACGGGTGTACGGTAGACCTGGCTGAGCCGCGGTAGGCGCTTCGAGCTGCAGCGGGAGCAGAGAGGCGTCGAGTCGGCGGGGCGTCGGAGTGCGTAGAGCCGGTGTTTATGCTTCTGGCCCGGGACACTCCCCGTTTGTGCCACTCCTCCTCCGGCCCGGCTGCTGCACCGCCCGCAGCGGAGGAGCGGCCGACGCATGGACGCGCACACGCACACTGATGTCTATATTAATCGAATCTAATCTAATCCATCTTCAAACTTTCTAAACAACGACCGGTAAAGATGCCGGTGTTCATCTTTTGCTGCAATGATCATCATTTTTTGATGGAGTCATAAAGGGGCGCGTGTTGTTCTCTGTACTGGATGCCAAAGTGTTTATGTTGGATATGCAATAAGACAAATTAAGATAAACTCAAAAGTTAGAGATTTAGCCTTGAATCAAACCCCATCTGTCTCAATAAATATAATTATGTTTTTTCTCTGAGTCGAAACTTCCGGTTTTTAACAGAGCATCTTGACCAACACTGCCCCTGGCTGGTCTTGGTGTAGCACTGGATGCTTACAAGGCGCACCTCGTTAGCACACTACGAGTGCAGACTGCACACGTTATTTTCCATGATCTCACAGAGGGTCAAAGGCTCATTACTACACGTTGTTCCTAGCAACGAAGACATTTACTGATTACATCATAATAACTACACCATACTTACCACACAATTGCATGAGAAATTATTTTTGCAAATTCATAATCTGTTTCCTTTTTTCTATTTAAATTAATTCAACACTATTTAACAATAATGTGCCTTAGTGTAAGTTCTGAGTACTTTTTTGCAGTAATTACTGAGATGCTAAGCTCATCCAAGCTGTCGTTTCTGTTCCACATTTATGTGCAAAGAAAATTCACTTATTTATAATATGATTTTGCATAATACCAGCCAACAAAATCAGGAAGTAACGTGTGCATGTCATCTCTACAGAAATACTCTGAAAGCATATTGTAAACAGTTTTTAGGCCTTGAAACACATCCAATGATTACCAAAGTTATATGGTGTATGGAAGTATGGAATTTGTATGAACATGTTAATTATCATTTTGAGATATTTTTCCATCTTCTAAATACAAAGATGTGTCTTTTTGAAAACCTGCCCAGGAAACCCAGCACTGCACTGCGTGGCATGGAAAACATGTTGATGGTAATAAAGGTATTGTCTAAAGATGCATAATAAGAACATGTAGCCATCTGCAGCGACGTAACACGCAAAATAGCATTCAGAAGTCAGTGAACAGTCCCTGTGGATCTTTTTGGATGAGGTAGAGGCACGCCTCCAAACATGAAATCATAGGTGGGGACGGCTTCAGACAGTCGGTTGACTCGGTAGATGAAATGGCCGAGGCTTAAATGTCTTTAAACTGGTCAAAGCTGTCAAGCAGACTCTGGAACCATGGCTTCATCTTGTCAGTGTTCCATTTCATTGTCCATTTATGTGCTTACTGCTAACAGTAATGACACGACTAGTGATAGTTAAGCTCTACATGCATTCCAAATGAATAGCATTTAAGTTAATTGTATCAAGATGTTTGAGGACAGGTGAGCGAGACATTGAGGCTGCTGGTGGGCCCTGAGTGGTATTACAGTAATACGCAACATATAGTTATATTTTGAACCTTTTACCAGGTTTGCAAGGTCACATTCAAATATTTCTAAGTGCATTTAGAATTTCCCTGGATATTACATTTGTTTATCCGACGCCTTTATCCAAAGTCACTTACAATAATTGCATTCAGCCGTTTGGATACAAGCCAAAAAATGCATGGGGTCATTCATCAACTTCTGAAACATGCAAAACTGCTTTTTTTCAAATGGGCCAAGGTGCAGTCCAGACAGATGAGTTTTTACTCCCTGCATATCTGACAACAGAAACCCACCAGTGCTCCCACCACCAACATTGTCCAGGTGGCCTTTTATCTTTTTCACATTTTTCACATTTTTAAATCTTGGTGGCCCTCTGGTGGGCAAAAGATAAAAACAGAATAACGGAGGAGAATGTGTGTTCATCCTCGCTGGCACATTTACTGGACAAAAATATGAGATTATTGACAAGAAAAGTAATAACAAGGTAACATTATCAGCTTATTGCTAATGTAACTTAACAGGATGTAGAAAACTAACAATCAGCTGTCGGTGGCTTTTCCTCTTTTACATCCTCTATGTTATTAACGTACCAGTAAACCATATAAATGCATGTCTTGGCTGTGGTAACGGGCAGCTGTAAAGAAGGTAGAATGTTCTCCTAACTATATCTGATCATGGTACATAATAACATGATGCATCAGGGCGCAGCAGAGACATATTCTTACTCTCCATGAGAGCAAAATGTTGATATTATCAGATTTAAGGATATCACATGTTGCCCCCCGGTTACAGATGTCAAACCGCTCTCACTCATGAACATCGTCCAGGTCATCCAGATTCTAAAATGAGGAGCTGTAATTTATGCACACATTGAAAGGCTTCAGTCATGGATGAAAACATCATAACAAGAAAGTCTTGTTTTTTGGGGCCTCGCTGTTTCAGACAGCAACACAAGCTGCATTCAGCCTGGCAGGAAGTCCGGCGAGCCTCAACAGGCCGAGCTGTACACTTGAGATTCGAGACTTGGACATGAGTTGGACAGCTCCACCAAATAAAAAAACAAAAACATATTTTCCCAAGAACGCAGATTGGGAGCCTTGAGGATAGTCTTATCTTTATTTGGCAAAACACATTATGCAGCCCACAACAGCGTTTTAATTTGTTTATTGCAACGGCCTTTTACTTTTTTCTAATAATTAATGCTTCCTTATTTGTTGTTGGCCATGCTAGCAGCATGGCTGTGGGGATGGCAGTGTCGATCAGACCAAAATATCACAACAACTAGATTGATTGCCATGACATTTTATTCATGGTCCCCAGAGGATACAGATTTAGATTTATTGTCCCAGAGGGAGATTTGTTTCCCAGCCAGTGCAACACAGAAACAGATACAGACGATGCATAAAGTCCACATGAATACTTTCATGATCCTTCCGGTGTCCCAGCTCACAACAGAGGCAGAGAGGCAGTTTGTTCAGGGCTGCTATGGCAGAGGGCAGAGACGGGGACTTAAATTACAGTAGAGTATAGTCAGTAGTCGGAGACCCACTGTAAATAAGGTTGGTATTAAGGTACTCTCACTGT
Organism: Cebidichthys violaceus; assembly: GCF_023349555.1. Classification (NCBI taxonomy): domain Eukaryota; kingdom Metazoa; phylum Chordata; class Actinopteri; order Perciformes; family Stichaeidae; genus Cebidichthys; species Cebidichthys violaceus. The sequence continues at coordinate 486,452 of NW_027176266.1, forward strand.
TGTTGAAAAATAAGTTCTGGTTATTATGACATGCCTTATAAAGTTTTCAGTTTTTAAATGTTTAAAGTGATGATATATAACAACAAAAACTTGTGAAAGTCTTTTTTTGTAATAGATAAAAGGGTGATGATACCGACATGCTTTGAATTCCTTATAACTCTGTAGTGTTCTGGCTTGCAGCAGATGACAGAAAGTTCATTACAACTGTGAGAGACTTAAGACTTGACTTTGGACTTGCAAAAAATGACTTGTAAGCATTTCTGGCAGAAGGGACAAGACTCCTGCTGAAACAAGCCCTTCTCCATTTTAACCTCTCACCTCGACCAGGTGACAGTAATGTAAGGTCTTAAGGGGGGTGAACACCTATCGGTTCTCTTTTCAGCAGGTTGACATTTAGTGACAATGCCAACAGATGGGCAACATCTTCACTTATCTTGAAATCAAATGAACTATCATAATAACTCCTCCAAGGATTAGCAACACTTTGTATACAGACATTCATGGTTGCCAGATAACAAACCCTAATGACTTTTCCTCTAGCGCCAACATGAGGTTGACATGTGTGGGTTTTTGAGTGAAATGTGTTGCCACAACATTTGGTCCACACATTCACATCCTCCGCGGGATGAACAGTTATGGTGATTCCTTAACTTTTAATCAGGCGCTGTCATCCAGTCAAAAAATACTTCGGTTTATGACAAAATACCTGCAAGAACTAATGACATCCCCATCAGACTCAACTGTGCTTTAGTGCTGAGTATAACAAATGTTAGCATGCTAACACGCTAATCTAAGATGTGTGACCATGGTAAACATTGTACCTGCTAAACATCAGCATGTTAGTATTGTCAATTTGTGAACCTAAAAGCATTTAAAAAAAAAAAGACATGTGTAAAAAAAGACTGGAATAATCCACAGACCTCCCTGTGAACAACTGTTTTTAGGAACTAACAAAGACATATAGCAGTCCCAGTGAAAACCGCTGACAGCGAGCTTTGTGGCTCATCCTTCAAGATGGATGCATGAAACTCAGGCTGCCAGCTGGTCGTCACAACATCTGAGGCTTTTGATGGGGGGTGCCCATTACCCCCCCTCGGCATTCCTTTTATTCCTTTGCTGGAAGTTTTTTGCGCTGTCTGTCTCAGTGATCAGGGGCAGGTGCTGGCCCAGCAGAGGGGCCCACTGCTGCAGGTTGTTTGAAGAAGTCTTTGGAAATGTCAATTATAGGATGCCAAATCATTGACAGGTGAAGTGGGTCAGAAAGCAATGCCTGGGAGTGAATTGACAGCTTCCCTGAGTCTAATCAGATACTGTAGTTGCCAGTTTTGAAAGTTCCCCTCCAACTGCACACGTTCCTGGCAAAGGAAATATTCATCCTCTTTTCTCGTGGGCTTGTCATTTTATTCCTCACATTCTTGCATTTCTTACCTACGACTAAGGAATTCTGGATTTCTCTTTACTTCCGTGGGCTAACTTCTTCTGAACGAGAAAACTATCACTTGCACATCTGAAGGCCTCTGTATTTGTGGTGCTGGGACATATTGCAAGCTCTTAAATCCCCTCCAGAGGCCACCAACAGACTAATGTGAGGATGTGAGAGATATCTTGTTCGGAAACTCTGACAGGCAATTATAGACAGAGCAGAGGTCCATTTTGGATTGCAATAGTTATGCATGGAAGTAAATAGTCATGCATGGAAGTAAATAGTCATGCATGGAAGTACATATTCAGAATGTGCATAGGCTTATATGTACTACACTGCTATTATATGACAGACAAGCACAATGAGTGATGTGTCAGATAACTTTATTATCAGATTTTAGGTCACAAATCAAGTGTGCAGCCACAGCCTTGCAATGTGTAATTTCTCCTCTTTTTTTAGCTTAAGTTCAATAGTCTTGCAACAAAGCTGTTGTTGCAAAAATTATAAGCTGGATTTCACTTTTGGGGAAAAGCATGAAGCCAACAGTTCACATTTTATGTTTTTTTTTATTGTCATTTACTGTAAGAAGACAATAATCTTTAGTAACACTGGAGTGATTCTCTTATTGCTCTGCTTTCCCTTGAATTTGTCTAATGTTCCTTGTAAGGCCTCATTTATACAAATGTCAGTATGGCTCAGAATTGATGTGGTACTTCCAGTGTGTCATTTAGTAGGCGTGGAGAAGAAGAGGATGATGGTGCAACAATGATCTTAAGGATGATGATTAAGATTGGGCTCATGTTTGTGAATGAAAAGTATCTGACTGCATACACTAAGTAGTGTATGTTTCAGTTACAATCTGAAATCAGGTAATCTCTTCTGTTCTTCAAGTCAAGTAAATTTGTCTTTAATACTGTGCTCTTTCCTGTTATGAAGAAATATTTCAGAACCAGGGTAAACTGACGTATGATGGCACATGCAAGGAATTTCTCTCACATTTTAAAGAGCATACAAATGCAGATTTACAGCGAAGATAACAACATTTAATTTGTTAAATATACAGAAATAAGTTGGGCATACATAAAGGCCTATACACAGTATTTACTACAGTGTTATTGTAGTGCAAGAGTGCATGGCAGTGCAAAGGAAACAAATAAATATGTATAATTAGTTACTCTATAAACAGAGGTGACTTATGTGCACATTAGTGGAGAGTATGTGCCGTACAGTCTGCTTAGACGTTATATATTCATTAAATTTGAGAAAGATTTCGTACAAATGACCACAACTTTAGAGAACATCCCTTAATTGGAGCTGGTTGATTGACAAGTTGTCATGTTAGTCACATTTAAATGGATACTTTAAGATGCCACACTGGCCCTTTCATTGCAACAAATAGGTACTACATTGTATTTTGTCCTGAGTGTTTTTCATCACAAGAAATATGAATACTTCCGTAAAAACGTGGCTCAAGCAGCAGTATTAGGCTACTGCTTCAGTAGGACAGTCTCACACGCTCTCCATCCGTTCTAGCTAAGTGTTTCTTCATCTACGTGCACGCGCGTGCCTGTGCGTCTGCCATTCTGTGTGCGCGCGCATTCTAAAAACCCTTTGGTTCACGTGCGGAGAGAGAGGGGTGGGGAAGAAGTGACTTGTGGGATGCGGCAAGAGAGAGAAAGAGCGAGAGAGAGTGTGAGACTGACACATATAGTGAAACAACAGCGAGGGGAGCGGGAAAGAGAAGAGCAATAAAATAAATCGTTTGCGGTTAATTTAGCGCCTGACATTCAGGTTTGCGCAGACAAACGGCGGAGATTAAGCGGAAGAAAAAGTTCAGACCCCACTAACCAGCGCGTGGGAGTGGGAAGCAGGATCGTGACTGACTGAGACAAGCTCCACTGTCTGTCTCGTCATGGCAGGTAATTCATTCTACCAGTACACACACAAACACACGTAAACACCACGAACAGGCCGGTGTTTTTACTACAATCCGCTCCAACGAGCTCTCGGACGGTTGCACGATTTCGATAACCCAGCCTAGTATCAGTTAAGCTAATGGTTGCTAGCTAACAAAACTTAGCAGCTAGTGCTAATGTTAGCCAGTCAGGAAACTCGAGTGTCATCGCCCATCTATCTGGCCTGTCTCTGCCGGCTACAGCTAGCTAGCTAGCTAGCTAGCCAGCTGCTGCTAGCTAACGATAGCTTGTTTACCACCGGCCCGGGACCAGTCAAGCTAGCTAACGCTGCAAACCTTGTTAGCCAAACATTGCTATCCGCAACACCAGCCCTAAACCGCTAACTTGTGCTTCTCAGACTTGTGCACGGGATTTACAAACTACTATTAATTTAGTGATCTGATCTGCTGTTGATGTTGAATCAAATAGCTCTGCGGTTTTTCGCTCCAGTGCACACATTTCTCAGACATGCCATGACTGGTTTGACAAGCCAAGCTAGCTAACGTTAGCTCAAACTTTGACATTGCCCACATGCAGGCTAGTTCTCCAGGCCTGCTGCAGACTGAACAATCTGTTACATATTCTGTGCAATGTCTGACTAAAGGGACTGAAGAGTGAAGTGAGCCAGCATTGGAGACATAAATATGCATAAGTGGAAATGTTCTCCTCTCAAGTAAGATTTAGATAATCGAGATTTATGGTTGCCTAACGTAACGTTAGCATTTCACATTTCATTCATCTGCAGATACTTGTGCAGTGAATGCAGAGTTGCTTAAAATGTTATGCGGCTTAACTCTACTATATCCGATTGAGATTGTTGTCTATTTATTAATTTAGCAAATAACTGGTCACTACTGGCATGTTTAGTACGTGCATTTGGTTCATTTGGGCGGGGAAATGACACTGGTCTCAGGGCAGAGGCTTGTCACATCATCTTTTTGTTGAAACTGACTGACTGAGATGATTTAAACATTAAAACATCCGTTTACTGTGTGTATTTTCCTCTGCAAGGAATGTAGGCAATCTATGAGAGTGCTACATTTAGTACTGACCAGCACCAACCCTGTCCTGGCTGTTTGCTTTAAATCATGATTCATCTCAGAATACTGTGTATGATGAAGCCACGGTGACTCATAAATGTCCTTGATTATTCTGCAGAGCTGTTCCACTATGTGTTATCGACACATCAGACCAGTTTACATTGTGTAATAACTAATGATCACATGGAAAAAAATATGCGGAATTTATCCAGCTATGTTGTGCAATGAGCTGTGTTGAGGGATAACCTGTTGAGGCGAATGATGGAGGTCATCAAACAAGTCAGCATGTTTATTCTTGTTGATGTATTTTTATCTTACAATTCTGGCGTAAGAGCATCTCCCGCCGGTATCACAGTAGCCCAGCCTTAAAATGAGAGCTGTTTCAAGACTGCCGTCACCTTTTTATTACTAGCTAAGTACATGATTTGCATTTAACTTTTCTCTCAACGCGATAAAACCACCGTTCCAAGGTTTAAATTTAGTGTCTCATTAAGTATTCATTATTATTAGGTGTTAAAGATATTTGACATCTAAGTGGCATGTTTCTTAATATTATAAATGGTATTTTGCCTCCTGATGTGCCCATGGTATAGCTGGCCTTGCAGGTATCATGTGTGGAACACTTGAGGAAATATCTACATCTTGAGTTCAGTTTTAGAGGGAGAGGGAGTGCACATATACGACCGCACATATTTCGCAACAGGTCTACCATCTCGCCGCAGTTCCAACATCATTTCAATTATCTCACACTGCCTAAGAGTGCCAATTTGCTGAAACTAAAACGTATAGATGTGCAACTATTTGCAAGTATCAACGAGGTAACACATTGTGTAGTTAATTACTGCTAAGACACCTTACATTGCACGGCAACAGGATTCTCGCAACATCACAAGATCGCATCACAAGATCTCGTGAGAATCACAGGATCACATATCTCACACAGATCTGTATTTGACTGTTTATTTATTTTTATTTTTTTTGCATCTCTGTAGGACCTGGAGGTGACATGCAGTGGTGCTTCTCTCAGGTGAAAGGAGCCATCGATGATGACGTAGCTGAAGGTATGAGCTTTGCCAAGAGCTAGTATTTGTAAAGCACGGATAAGCAGGAGTGTGTAACAGCAGCTCAACGTCTTCCACATTTGTTCCTTTCCCACCGGCTAGATGTAGCTCAGTTTACCTGTGACGAGCTGTGATGCAACCGTGCGCTCCCTGCTTTAGGACAGTAATATGACGGGTCTTAACCCTAACAGTCAATTGACTGGCTCGCCATGTGTGGTCATCATGTGGATGATGAGAGAGTAGGTGCTATGTTAAACTCCCATGTAACATAATTATCTTTGTTGTGCCACTCCTTCATTCTGTTTTTTATTGGAGCTGTGTGTTCAAGTAGTCTTAATGCAAACCGATCTCCTCTTCCTGCTTCACATTAACAACATTACCACCGGAAAGTCACTGGAAGGTTCTTGTTTCTACAGGAAGTGCAGCTTTTGTTTATCACTACGGTTAGTGACCGACTACTAAGTCCTTTGTAGATCTATTTGGAATCAAACAGCAAAATGTGGACTATTTTTTTCAGAGGATGCTTTAGTATTTCATAAATGAATGGTGAAAGAGACAGCAGCCACAGTGAGCTGGGTAGATGAAGAGCATCAGGTGACAGGTGCCGCTTTGCCTGCATGATGGACTCGACTATAGGGAAGTTCTGCAGCAGAGCCGTCAGCAGGCCAGATGGCTGCTGATGGACAGAGGTTCTGAATAATATGTCCATGAGCGTGAAGGCTTATCAGACACAGCAGGTAATAATCCTAATAGACAGGATTTCTGGAGAATTGTCACGGCAGCGATAATTTCCCACTTCTCTCTTAATTCAAGGTAAACGGTTGAATTATTAAACGCAACGCTTCGCTGTATCTTACCTCCAATGTGTGCTGCTTACACATGCATCTGACTGGCCAGTGCTGTGCGTTTCCTGATACTGTTGCATTGCACTGAGTTGCCAATTTGTTATTTTGCCTACCCTCGTTGATGTAAATTGGGTGGACAAAGTGACACAAACATCACAAACAACTGCCTCCAAAATGCAGCGAAACTGTGGCGGCCCAAAGAGATGCAAAATATTTTCCTCATGCACCTTTTGAGAGAAAATGTATGTAAGAATATTTCTCTTTATTGTATTTCATTGGATGTCTAAACCCTCCCGGAAAACCGGTTCTAAATTGGTGAAACCCGGCGTATTGATAAGGTCCGGGGTTAAGGGTTCTGCTATCGGTACTTTAGAAGTTCCGGAATGAGAAAATCGCAGCGTCGCCAACCTCTGTGTCCGTCTTTGCACAAGGGGCGGAGTCGTGCTTTACTCTGACACACAGACACCGAATCTGGCTCACTGCAGCGTGAGACACGCGTCACGTCAGACCAAAAAGATGCAGTGTGGCTACATTTTACTTCGGTAGATGCTGAGAACTCTGGTTGTCACAAATGCAATAAAACCCTCAGAAGTAGGGGAGGTGACACCGGCAGTTTATCAAAACATTTGGCCAACAAGCAGGACATAAATGTGCAAAAATGCTCAGATTCTCAGCAGCCGTCCATCCAAAGTTTTTCGAACTTTTTCTATTGCTGCTCAAGAAAGACTAATTGTTTACAGACAAGAACAATAAAGCAATGTTGATTATTTTGTTAATTGTCTCTTTTTTCTCACAAAATAATAATAAGAGTATCGAAAAGAATCCGAACCAGTGATCAGTATCAATAAGAGTACTGGCATCGATAAAATCCTAACGATACCATCCCTACTGACCGTAGAGTGACAGGAAAATGGTACATTATCCTTGGCCTACATTTTGACTCTCACTGTTCTTGATTTATGCAGCGTCCACATACAAATAGAGACTTCCACTATCCATTAATATGTAATGCATCTCAGTGATGTGGGTAGTTGCTTTGCTGTGGCTGTGAGTTTTGTTTTCTTCCACCTGTGATGGACATTCCTATTTAATAGTAATTATTATTTACTTGCTTCCCGAGCAGAAGAGCAGTTTTCAGTATGTCCTCAAATATATTGCCCCCTACTTTTGGCCTCAGGCTACACCGTTCACAAAGACCTCCTCCTACAACCGTCTGCAGCATTGTCCTTCTGCTCCAGCGGGTAACAAAGGGTTAAATAAGTGTGTACGTGTGTGTGAGCGAGGTTCTGTTTATAAAGCAACAAACTACTGTTGGGGGAAGCGTGTGATGCTGGGGGAGAACTAGGTTACTGATCATTTTCCGTCTGCTCTACATGCTCTGGCTCCTCTGGCCTTCACACTCGTCCATCTAGTGCGCTCTGATTCTAGCACAGATACACCCAGGGTTAGTTGGGATGAAGTGAGTGGCTTCTCACTGTCTAAAGTATGTGCCCCCTGTTCACCATTTTAAAGGTCTATATTATATGTGCAAATTTAAATGTCCATGTTTCTTTTGTTGTTTTTTTACAGCGGACATCATATCCACAGTCGAGTTTAACCACACAGGGGAGCTGCTAGCCACAGGAGACAAGGGTGGCCGTGTAGTCATCTTCCAGCAGGAAATAGAGGTACGAGTTTGTCTTTTGTTGAGTTTCATTCCCACCTATAGGAAAGGTCAGCCCCTGTGCTCAATGACTCGGAAGTTTAAAAACAAAAAGATTGTTCTAGAAACTCATTCTGAAAGCAAATAGTGACATAGGGACATTCTCTGCTCAGGTAGACGTCACTCGATGATATCTTTCCACAGGAAATAGTTGTTGGTTGCTATATTAGTGTTACGAGTGATAAATACAGCTACCGTAAAGTAGTGACATCCGAAAGTAACGGTCAGTTCTTATTAATAGATGGTTATGTCTTTTTCGAATCTAAAATAAAAAAAGCAAGAGAGAACTGTGTTTAAGACGAGGACGCTGTGTCCGCGTTGCTCTAGTGTCGTAGGCTATATGAATGGAAACACATCCAACATCTGCAACAAACGACCCAGATGTGCAGATCACCCGGATGAGGAAAAAAAACAAACCCCGAGTCAAACGCCTTATCCTCGCTGCTTTTTAGTTAGACATCTTTGTCACCATTTTACCCCTTGATGAGTTTGCATGCCTGGCTTGTTCATGTCTAACGTCTGCTCCTTTCCATCTTTTTGTCTGATATTTTGCCCGTCTGTCTCTCTCTCTCGGGCAGAATAAGAATCAGCCTCAGTTCCGGAGCGAATACAATGTTTACAGCACTTTCCAGAGCCATGAGCCAGAGTTTGACTACTTGAAGAGTTTGGAAATAGAAGAGAAGATCAACAAGATTCGTTGGCTTCCTCAGAAGAATGCTGCTCAGTTCCTGTTGTCAACTAACGGTACGTTAGTCATTTCTAATTGAGCACACGTGGCCAGATATTTAATGGCAATCTGTCATTTCAAACTCATACCGGTGACATTAAAACCATTATTAAGAGAGAAACTAAAAATAGCCCCTTTCACACTTCACAGTCAAATGTGAGCAAGAACTGGAATTATGTCAGAAAACGTAATGAGAGTTTTCTCTGCAAGACTGCAGAATTCCCGGGAATCTTCCTGGTAGTTTGAATATTGATGAGTAATGTTTTCTGCTGTCTACCTCAAACACAAGGTCCAGGCTCTCTCCTCACTTTTCTTGGACCGTCATATCATAGAGGACGTTACTGTGTGTGACAGCGGCTTATGGGCAGATCTAATGGCTTTATATAGTCTGTGGCTGTAGACCAGCTACTTGAAGACCTTAAGTGCTTTTTTCTTTCTTTTTTTTTTAAATCAATGCCAAAAGGCACTAATTAACCAACAGCTCTCAATTGTCACTGGAGATTCAAAGTTCTCAGAAACATGCAGACTAAAAATATCACGTCCTGAAAAATTCCTTTTAACCTTTTCTAGGCAAAGAGTGTTCATTTTTCCTGGGCGCTATATTGTTATTGACATATTCATTCTTGTCTTTTGACAGATAAGACAATCAAGTTGTGGAAAATCAGTGAACGAGACAAGAGACCAGAGGGTTATAATCTCAAAGAGGAGGATGGACGCTATAAAGACCCCAACGCTATCACAGGACTGCGGGTCAGTCCCTGAATCAACCGAGAACTGAATATGATCGCTGCACAATTTATTGGATACTTGGTGTATTGAGAGAGCGGTGCTGCCCAATTTAGAAGGTTTGCTTCGGGAGGTAATGCAGACTGCATTTCGTCAAGCATCGGTATAACCACGGGGGCGGATCATCTGAGCAAACAGGTTATGTGGTTACAGTTATTCTGGCTCTTTGTAGGCTGAACCTGGGTGAAACTGTGCTGGCAGTTTGCTGAGATCACCAAATTATAGATTTAAAAGAATCTTACAGGAGTACGTTTTCCTGCCTTAACTGGAACAGGTGTGACAAAACAAACTGAGTCATCTAATAGGATGAGCTAAATGTTAGCTAAGCGCTGTCTTTATGCGGACATTCCTGAGATCAGCTGAAATACCAATAAGACAATACCGTCTGTGGGCGTGACATAGGTGTGTGGTGGCTTTAACTGTGGCTACCTATCAACGTGCATCTACACAGGTAATACTTTAACATGATCTACAAAATGTTTATGGTTGGGCCTCTTAACTTGGAAGAGAAGCTTATGCTAAAATCTTAATTTTTGGAATCTAAATACTATTAATTACAAATCTGATGAACTCTGATGCAACATATTAAACCTGGGTGTGTTAAGAGTCTACCTGTTGTGGAAGCAAATCTGTTCATTAGACTGGAAAAAAAAAAGTGTCTGAAAATTAGAGCGTGTGTTAGTGCTATCTTAGTTAATTAAATACATAGACTACTGCGTGACACACTACATGCTCTGGTAATGAAAGTCTATGAAGAGCTTTGAGACGGACGAGAAACTTAGAAGCCACAAGGAGCTTTCAGGGCCTCACAACGTCTTCATTACGAGTTTCAGATCATGTCCCATCTGTTCTCCTCTCAGGTACCGGTTTTAATACCCATGGACCTCATGGTGGAAGCCAGTCCACGGAGGGTGTTCGCCAACGCTCACACCTACCATATCAACTCTATCTCGGTCAACAGTGACGAGGAGACTTACCTGTCTGCAGACGACCTCCGCATCAACCTCTGGAACCTCGAGATCACCGACCGCAGCTTCAGTATCCTTTTAAATACATGTGGGCATTCTCTGAATATGAGGTTATGTAATGCCGGGCTGATCTAGGCGCCGTCCCAATCACTCAACAGGTTTGTTCCCTAACCCCTGCGCTCTTTTAAGACATTGTCGACATCAAACCGGCCAACATGGAGGAGCTGACGGAGGTGATCACAGCAGCGGAGTTCCATCCTCTCCAGTGCAACACCTTCGTCTACAGCAGCAGCAAAGGAACCATCCGTCTGTGTGACATGAGGGCGTCGGCGCTGTGTGACAAGCACTCCAAGTGTGAGTGCCCACTCTGGTCCCTTTTTAATCACCATTCCTCGACAGGTGGCTGAAGTACCGGATTCATGAAGCTAAGCCCCCCCCCAGATTGTCATTGAACTACACTCTAGCTCATACTCCTATTTTTGGAGATTAGAGGAGTTTCCCATTCAAAGAATGGAGGATGTGAACGCAGCAGGGAGCCACACTGCCATGATTTTATATACGTGTGTGTTCAGAATTCTGAAACAAAACAACGTGCTTAAAAATAGTAAAATGACTGTTTTAGAGGTGGATTTGTACGTGGTGGACATTTGTTAACCCTAGCTAGCTAACATGATGCACATTATATGTCACTGTATTAAAACGACTGATATGCAGTTATGTCACAGCTAATGATAACTCACAGTTGCCGTTTGTTATAGTAACACATCACGCTTTCCGACTCTGGGGTTTGTCAGGAGCTCAGCAGTCAGGAAAAAGTGACCACCGGAGCAGCGATGTAAAGATTTGACAAGTTGACGTGGCTCAAAGAAAGACACATTCTGAGGTGGCTGAGTCTTAATCGATGGCGTATTCACTGTGGTATCACTAACATCATATATGTGTGACGTGGCTCTCTGGAGTGCATGAAAACAAGACATGAAACCGCCGGTCTGTGGAGTCAGACATGCTAATGATTGACATGTTTGTCATTGTAACTATAAGCACAATACATATCAAACTGATCAGCCAAAGCCTCACACACGTTTGCACTACTGTCATTGCTAGTTTCAGACAGACGCGGTTGTCATTCCGACTGTATTTCATCTTCATGTTTGTGTCATGTTCCTTCCTCTTGTCCAGTATTTGAGGAGCCGGAAGATCCCAGCAATCGTTCCTTCTTCTCCGAGATCATATCTTCAATCTCGGACGTAAAGTTCAGCCACAACGGACGCTACATGATGACCAGAGACTACTTGTCCGTGAAGATCTGGGATCTGAACATGGAGAACAGGCCGGTGGAGACCTATCAGGTCAGACAAACAGAAGAACAGTAACTATGTGTCAGCTGTAAACGGGTTATGAGCAATTTACCGTTAGTGCTTAGCTCTGAGAGTCTTTGGTCAGTGAACAGCAGCATTACAGACTGGTTGTTTATTTTTACATTCTGATTTTTGCCTTGTTTAACGTTGTTAATTATGTTCACATTGTTCAAAGTCAGGTGATGTTTTCCTAAAGTTTTAACAGAAATTACACTAAGGGTTAGTATTTATTATAAATTGTCCATGTGGTTTTTACGCACTAAACATAATTTTATTCTTATTTCAAATTTAATTTAATGACCAATGTGCATTTATATTGTATAATGTTTATACTGTGTTGTAGATATGCTTCTAATTTAAATATAAAAGGAAAGATTTTCTTTTTTTCCCCCCTCTTTTCAAATAGTGGCCACGCCTTGTTTTTTTATCTTACTTGAAGTTCCACATAGTGACCACTTGGTGGCACCATACATTCATGGTGTTGCTGTTCTCTGGCCTCATAGACTGCAGTTTGTTCCGTTGTGATAAGCTTCTAGATTATGTGATAAGCACATTGATGGCTAACGATGCTAACAGTGCTGTGCGAGTCTCTTGGTGGCCCCTTCACACCTGCCTCTGATCCCTCCAGGTCCACGAGTACCTGAGGAGCAAGCTGTGCTCGCTGTACGAGAACGACTGCATCTTTGACAAGTTTGAGTGCTGCTGGAATGGCAACGACAGGTGAGAACATGCAGGAGGGCAGACCAACCAACACCTCGTGTAAAAGACTTTTAGGAATATCTTTGAAGTTGGACTGTTTCTTTGCTTTGTTGGTGCTGTTTGAAATATGTCACTATTTTTATTTTTACTGACAAATTAGTCAGTCTTGTAACTATTAACTGAGATTTAAATGTGCTGCTCGCAAGACATATTAGTAGTCTGAGTTTAAAAAGAAAAGAAAAAACGTTTAGAGGTGTTGTTAATTTTGAAAAAGTTGCATTAAATTAATTTGAATATCAGCAGCGTACCAATGGTGCATTTACATTAAGCCTGTTTCTCAGGTTTACACCTAGAACACGTGATTCTTTTGATAATGATCGTTATTCTCAGGTTGTTCATGTTAAAGGCTCACACATCTCTCTCATGCCCCCTCCCCATCAGTGTGGTGATGACTGGCTCGTACAACAACTTCTTCCGGATGTTCGACCGCGGCCAGCGGCGGGATGTGACCTTGGAGGCCTCGCGAGAAAACAGCAAGCCCATGCAGGTCCTAAAGCCCCGCAAAGTGTGCGCGGGCGGCAAGCGCAAGAAGGACGAAATCAGCGTGGACAGTTTGGACTTCAACAAGAAGATCCTTCACACTGCCTGGCACCCCCAGGACAACATCATCGCAGTGGCGACGACCAACAACCTCTACATATTCCAGGACAAAGTGAACTAACGACGCGGTGAGCTTAACGTGAGATCTGGCGCGGGTAACGTCATGTGTACCCCCCACCCCCACCCCCTCCACCCCTCCCTTGCAGCCTCATCCAGGGTGATCTGCTGTAACGCCAACAACCAGCATCCCTGTCCGTCACTACTGGGTGACCAGACTCTGCCACTTTGTTCTAAATGTGGACAGAGGAAGCCTCGCTCTTGCCCATCATCAGCCTGTTTGTGGCAGAGTAACACCTGCCTTGTTGTTTAAGTGATGTTGTGCCAATCCCCCCCCCCCCCCCCCCCTCCCTACTTTGGTATGGCTTTTTTTTTTTTTTTTTTTTTGGCCAGCCCACCTGCCATTTTCTTCCCCTGGGGTAACATGGGTAAATGAGTTTAATTTCCTTAAAATTCTGAATACAGACACCTTTATTTTTATAACTTTCCCCCCCATGGCCCTGTGGTAGAAAATGAAAAACACTTAATTAGTACGTCCCCTTCTTGTCCTGTGCCATTGTAGTGTTTATTTTTCTAAGAAAAAAAATGCCACTTTTTCTTTTTTTTTTTTTTGTATACACCTTTTTATTAAGTCATCTGTTGTACTGTCATAGTATTCTTTAAGTCTCTTCACATGTCTCCCCTCATTCATTAAACCATGCGTACTCAACAGTCACAGTCCCTGAGTCACTCGCCGCTCTCACAGACGGGACAGCAACACCTCAGCGGTGGCCACTGGGAGTCTGAGAGGTACAGTGTGCTTGTCTGTATTCACAGGTTGAGGAGTCGTCCCGCTCACTGCTGCTGTGCCTCAGGCTCCGGGTTCGGTCAAATAGGTCCAGACTCAAGAATACATTTTTCTCTTTCTTTTTCTTTTGAATTGGCTCTATGGCTCGTCATCTTCACGCATTGGTTCCTCTTCCTCCTTTTGTTTGTGTTCGACAATAGTCAGGTATAAGAGATGGCCTATTCAAAGATAATTATTATGATTGTCATATTTATATTAAAGAGAAAAAAAAAGAAGTAAAAATGTCACCAGATTTGTTCCGTCCCATTTTGTGAAATGAAACTGGACCGTACACGTGTTTTTGAGTGATCTTGAGTATTGTCTTCCCATGGTGCACCACAGCTCCGAAGCAGTACTGCACAACAGGGAAAACCTTTTGATTTGACACTGGACTCTTGCTGCACCAATTTAAGTACTTGGATGTGTTGAAAATTTAAAATAAAACATTTGAGGCATTAAGTCACTTAAAAGTGTTTGTTTAAACTACTGCAGACGTTATTACTGCTACTGTGTGTACTGGTACAAGAAGCTGCACATGGATTTGCAGCAGTTGATGTCTCCACACGTATTTAAAATGTGGACAGGTCAGACTATGTTGATGCCTCTACTAATGTATAACTACAATTTTAAACTATGACAGTGAAGATAATAAAGGAACTACTTTTTGCACCCTTGTGATTGCCTGATCGTTGATGACATCTCATCTCTGTTCTCTAGCTTTGTCCAATGTGTTCTCCATGTTGATGCCTCTCAGCTCCCAAATCCATGTAAACATAAACACAGGGCCAGCAGAATTAACTGATTAGAACACCGTCGGCTGTTAAAGACATGAGGGTGTTAAACCTGGGGTGCCATGATTCTCCATTCGGGTTCCTGCTGGTTTTTCAATCATTAAGAATTGCGAGCACCTGGTCCGTTTCCACCTGGATTGGTGTGAATCCAGCTTGTGGTCTGTCCCTGATCTGACTGATGGACCAAAATGAAAACCACCGGCGCTGGTACCTAACGACCGCTGGGGGGTTACTGCAAACAGCTGATGTGGTGTCTGGTTGGCTGCAAACTAGACTTGTGCACACATCTCTCCCCCCCCTCTCCACTGGCACGCATGATCCGTGTACGTGGTCGCACACACGCCCCCTCATATATAAGCATCAGCTCATGTCTAGTTTGATCTTGTACTTTTGATCAATGATCGATGCTAATAGGTCATGCATGCCGTAACCCGAGCGGGTGTGTGTGTTTTTTTCCCTAACCCGTTATGTAATTCCGCTCCCTCTTTTGTTATCGCCGGGACAGTGTGACGTCATCACCCAGCTCCGGGAAGGTCTGAGCGGCTCGCGAGCGCTGCTGCTGCTGCTTCCAGACCAGCTAACGACTGGAAAACAAACCGCAGCGGCGCGTTAGCTTAGCCTGCCTCGCTCTGAAAAAAAAAAACAAAGTGGACTTGCGCACGTCTGAATGTGTGCAGATAAGGTTGTGCGCGTTTTGCACTGACTTGAGCCTTTTTTTTTTTTGTATGCAACCCGCCCTGCTCACCAGCCGCTACGATGTCCGACGCTGCTAACGCGCACACTTCTACAGACAACAACGGAGACTCCGGGCTTCACGGTAAGATGCATGTCACCAAATTATCGGACTGGACCAGCCTGTCAAGTGTGTTTTCTGTCAGGAACGGGTCGGGGGTTCACGTGTATGTGTTTATAACACGTTTTTTTGAGTGTTCTTAATCATTAAATATAGTTTATTCTCCCAGTTTTGTCATTTTTTGTTTTGCCGCGAAGCTACACTGACAGTGGGGCAAAGCGAGAACGCTATGTTCCGTGTTTATTGACAGTGGTGGAGCCAATGGCGTTTTGGCAGGCTTGACTGACGGTCAAATAAGCCAATCAGCGACTCACGCGAGGAGGTAGAGGTGGGTTTAAGCTCTGTCAACAAGCCGAGGAAGAAACAACAAAAAAAAATGGGTGAAGAGAAATTTCGACCATTTACACGTAGTCACTACATTCTACAGTCAGTGATATCTAAAGAAAGAGCAGAAACATGACTGGATATCAGACGTTTGTACCCTCCTTTGTCTTTTCATCTTTAAAAATGGTCCCTTTTTAAAAAGTAGTTATGGATATCTAAATAAATTGTCATTTGGCAAATAGCATGTTTTCCACAGTGCGCTCATTACACCATTTAGTATGTTGAAATGCATCACATGAACATTCAAATAGAACAAGCTGCAGACAATACCTCAGCTTGCTTCAGCCATTAGACACGTAAACAAAGGCCTGTTTATGAACCCTGCTGCACTGAGTCAAGGGCTCACTAGGTGTAGTTTTACAACACTTAGTGGGTCTGTGACTTGGCATGCTATTTATGGCCACAGTGACAAGGGGACAGGCGTTTTGGACATGAAGGAGGGGGGGGGGGGTGTTACAGCACTTATTTTAAGAGACTCATGGATTATTTTTTAATAGGATCGGATAGCCAGTGATTAATAGTTGTGGAGAAAGCAAGTTGCCAGTAATACGCTGGTGGATGGAAACAGTATTCCACCCTACCTCACAACCGTATTCAACAGCATGTTAGCTCATATGAGGTGGAAAACAAGCAACAAGTGTCATTATGTTCAAGTCTGGTGTTCCTCTTGTATATCTTTAAAACAGCCCAACATACTTTTTCCCCCTACTATATCTACCTCTGGTGGGGCCCCATAATCCCTTGCTGACTGAGCCAGGAATAACCTAAGTTATGAAGTATATGATTCACTGCAGATTGTATTGACAGCGTCATGCACCACGACATATTAGGCCACAGCGGTACATGCTGAGACACCGCTTTAGGGACAATGAGACCATGCACAGATCAGATGGAGAGGCCTGCAGCGTGATATGTGAGACTGTGTTATTTCTGTCATTTCCTGGAGCTCTCGCACCGGAGTCATGTTTGTCTGACACTTAGGAACTTCGGGCAATAGTGCAGCCTCGGCCCTCCTCCCGAGCCTCCGAATGAGTACATCGAAGAGGTCACAGCGTGTCCGCTTCCTCTAAACCCGCCCAACAGCTGATAACCGGCCCTGTGGCCAGAATGTTCGGCTGTTCCAGCGCCACGGCGATGTGGTTTTGGAGACAATGGGCTGTCGCCAGCGGCTTGGCTCGCAGTCCGCTGGGTAATCCGCACGATGAGTGCAAGTGCTGAGTCGAGGTCGGTTTTATGGAGGGGGGGGGGGCATCGCTTGGGTAGTGGGTATAACTGGCCGACTGCCTGAACTGTGAAACTCAGTCCCCCTGAAAGCTCATGTGGACATGGTGTTTACTAACTGTTACGGGGTCATGTGACCTGCAGGAGGCCTTCCTCTTTTTTATTTTAGTGAGGGAGGACAGAAGGACAGAAGGAAAAAGGGATTTTGATGAGGGGTATCAGGGACCCCCCCCTCCAAATACTTGCCCTTGCTGCCCCTCATCTGTAGTTTTAACTTGTAACCCGCCTCTGACAAGCCATGCCTCGTAGATCACAGTCGAGGTCCACAAGACACCACAGCTCACACGCAGACAGGCATTTACTGCCCTTTCACCACACAGCGTTATATAGAGCTTAACTCATGGAGTCCTCTGACTGCCAGGCTCAGGCTGTCGTCTCTTTCCCAGATGAGGACAGGAAATCATTTTGACACTTTTCCTCTCTTTCTCATCCAGCCTTAACCTTGGTACACCTGGCAAGCCTTTCAAGGCCCCAACTGTAACGTTCTCTCCCCACATTGACAGATTTCTGACATATTGTCTGGACTATCGCTCTGCAGAAAGGAAGAAAATAGCCCTAATACTGTCACTACACAAATACTTTAAAGTTTATTCCTCTGAGTTATAAATCAGAATATAGATCTTGGGTCTTTTTTCCACAATATACATCAAAACATAAATGCAAAAGCATATGTCCAATTCATGTAATGATGGTTACATTCCCTTTATGCGTGTCGGTTTAGGGTCCAAGTGTTCAGCTTTGCTCACTGGGACACTTAACTGTAACCCTCAGCTTATTGGAAGCTCCTCGCTCACCCAAAGCTTCTGATGTGCATATATATATAATCAAAGGTGAACCTTGTGAAAAACAAATATCAGTGGCGGTACCAAAACATAAGATTAGGTAGGCAGTGCATTATCCTCTGCTGTAGAGGCACAGGCAGGCTGTTATTCTGGATAATGTTGCCAAAAGGCTGGTTAGTCGCACCGAAATGAAAAACAGGACACAGTTAAATGATGCACCTCATTTGCACGGTAAGCAAATGGACTGACTGCTCCTTGGGGCATACCGGATCTTGAGCTGAGCAGGATATTGGCTTTTTTTTTTTTTTCGACATGACTTTACACTGTATCAGCCGGTACTGACACTTGTATCCGGACATGTTTAAATGAAACAAACCTTTTGAAAAGCAATGCAACATTTTATGTCTTATATTTATCTTTACTCATGAAGTCCAGCTCTTTTTCTAAATATCATCTGAGGATGCTTTTCTACCACAATCATTCTAGTGCCTATTTTTCATATATATAAAATGTATTATTATTTTTCAAGAGAACATATCCAGGATTATTTTTGCAATATTAAGATCAAGTGAAAAAATGGGAATAAATTAAAATAAAAGCACTTGGAATGTAAACTCTTTTTTATCTCCTTGTTGCAAAGGAACGATGCGTAAAACATTATGGTGGTTAGTGTTTTCTTGCTTGTGAATTTATTATTATTAGAATATTCACACCACTGCTGTTATATGAAGGAAAGTCTGATGTTTGTCTGTTTTTCCCCCACAGGGTCCTGGGTGGAGTTGGAGATGAACAGAGGCACAGCCGGAGCAGCCCAGTCGTCCTCCACGGCCCCGGGCCTGCTGCCCCTCCCTCAGGTGGAGGAAGAGGAGGCCATGGTGGGGGGGCTGGAGCACGTCCCGTCCTCGTCCTCGATCCACAACGGGGACATGGAGAAGATCCTGCTGGACGCCCAGCACGAGTCAAGCCGCAGCAACTCCTCCTGCGACAGGTAGTGTTGGTGGGGGTTGCTGCTGCAGATGTGTAGAAAAGTTGCACAAAGACTTTTGTGGCTCCAGAGGAAGCTGTGTGAAGTCTGATAGAGTTTAATTAGAGAGAAGTGGCTCAAGGGTACATTAACCGCTACCGGCACAACACACCCACATCTCCAACCGAACTGTCAGTGGTCAAATATTGACATTATGGGTAATGTAGGCACCAACTTTTTAACAAGGAAGAAGAATATGTGGAAAGAAAGAAAAAAAGACTATCTCGGGTTCTGCTTCATAGATTTTGATCCTTTTCTTAAAAAGTTTTTTAATGAATCCGGCAACAGTGCAATACTAAATTACTGGAGTATTCTCCAGTGTACTGAACCAGACCTCTGGCCTCCTAGTTGTATCTGGGGAAAAAAATAATTTAAATGCAATTTAAATAATTAGACTGCATAAATAACAGAAAAACACGTTTTGAATGTTTATTTAAAAGTGTAATAATCCATTATGTAGATATCAAACTCTTTAGCTCTGAAACTCACAACATAAAGGCCGTTATTCTTCCTTTTCTTCCTTACATTAAATGCAGACGAGGGCACAGGAATTTTCACCTTTCTGTAAAAGTTCAGAGAACGTCACGAGTTCTTGGGTTCAGACCGGTCTGTGCTCGTAGTCGTGGAGGATTTAGAGCACGTGGTGAAGTTGGTTGCTCCGTTCTCCTGTTCCTCTTAACTTTCACTCATTCTGCCTCAGAAGTTACATTTGATTTCAAAGCCAAAAGCCAAATCACTTCCACGCTGTGTGCTGAGACATAAGCCTTGATTTGATATAAAGCTCGAGGATATTTGGAAACCTTTTTTTTTTTTTTCCACAAACTGTTGTCTCCACTTGTTAACGATGCCTGTGTAAAGGTGTGAGATTATGAAAATACACTACACAAACTGGAACGCACACCTGCCCCTCTGTTCCCTTTGCTAACAGTATAAATGAATTTAAATGAAGGGATTAGCATATATATGAATATATCAGCAGCTTTTACAGGTTAAGATCGGTGTCAGACGTCTATATATAATATATGTATAATACATTTTATCATAAAGGGCTGTTTTTCACTTGCTCGTCTCACACAACCCATACACTCTCATTTTAATCTGTGCAGATGTCTGCACTGGCTTTGCACAGGTAGCGTCTCTGCTCCGTCTTACGGGTGTAACTGTGACTTCCGGCGTTTATTTAGGCTTCAAGTCTAGTTGAGTCTGAATTAGCTGTGGACAGAGACAGAGATGCACACGATCGACCCCATTATCTCCTGGTGGAGATGATAATGATCATTTAAAAAATACCATTTGCAGTATGTCTGTCGCTGTTTTCTCTAACCTGGTGTGTAATCAGCAGCTCCTTTTGCGTTCCCTTCCGTCTGTTTCCTACACTTTCCTGTGAAGTAGAAACCGTGTGAAATGTCTTCTTACAGCAGGAAATGTAAACAACTTTTGTGTGCGGTGGGGGACAAAAAGTCAGGGTGGGGACGGGACATCGTCTTGATCCAATCTTGCTCATTTAATAACATCTTGGTGAGTTTGAAAAAAAATCCTCATTGAAACAGTTATTGTAGTTCAAATGAGAGAACAGCAGTCATGAGCGGCGTGAACTTAAACTGAACTTTGCATCCTCAGCGTAGATACCCAGAGGGCTGCTCATCTGCTCACCCCCCCATAAAAGCTCACGGGGGAAAGTGAAACTTAATAGCCTTTTTAAGAGAGGCGTTTGATTTTGGTCACATAGCTTCTGAAAACCCTCAACTTTCCGTAATATGTGGGAAATCAGCCCATTAATCAGGAGTGGCTTCTCTTTCATAATTGCCCTCTCAGCGTGTTGAGTCAGCGCTGACTCTCACTTGACGGCTGCTCAGGAGTTGAGTCAGCCTCTGCAAATTTAAAATTACGTCTTTTTCACAGCTTGCCTCCCTCTTTACTGAGGACGTGAGAAGATAACAAACATCCCGACCCTTCAGACTCCCGGCCGCATCACTGTGCTCGTGTGTAATAATTCGGAAGCGCTGAGGTGCAGCAGAGCCTATCAAGAGAGCCGAGCAGTCAGCTGTCAGCGGGTCACCTGAGGATGTTTTTGAGCACTCGAGAGCACAAGACCTCTGCGTCAACAAGCTGCCCTGAAATAAGCAGGAATGCCAACATCAACACGGTGCCGTGTGAATACTTTTAGAACAACCCAAGTGTCGTATTACACAGATTTAATTAGGAACATGTTGTCTTTACTTGTCCTGCCAAGACACACACACACACACACACACACACACACACACACACACACACACACACACACACACACACACACACACACACACACACACTTCATCAGAGGTCAGAGTACGGGAGCAGCAGGACTTCACAGCTGGGTGAACGTTCCGTACTGTCCTCGTCGAGGTGTGGTAACGTCACTCTATAGTGAGGACTCAAGTGTGCGAGAAGTCCTCACACTGGAGTGAAACTGAACATATGTAATACAGAATGACTTTACATACGTACATGTTGGTATAAGCATAACAATGCAGGCCTGGTTCTCACGACCAGTACGTTTTTACGCCAATATATATATATATATATATATATATATATATATATATATATATATATATATATATATATTTCAACTTGCAGACTTAAAGGAAACATATTAGCCCCACTAACTGACAGAATACATTAAACTCAGGAAGAGATTTGTAAGCATTTTAGTCATCAATGATTATTTATTTTATTTTTATTTGATTGACCTTTTTTTTTTTTTTTTTTTTTTTAAGTGAGCTCAATTTCCAGAAGCACATATGTCATTGTATCTTTTGTCTGAGCTTGACATTTGTGATGGTGCAAAATGATGTGAAATGATGAAAGACCATCTGAACCATTACTTGATTGATTCATTTTACGTTCATTGATTAAGTGACTGGTCTTCTCTATTACACCGAAGCCAGTAGGCGAGTGTCTGAAGTCAATAATGTAGTATTGATGAGTAAAAAGGGTTGGTTATTAAAAATGGTATCGTTTACTTTTACAAGGAGTCACAAGTTCATGACTTTGCAAATAAACAAGGTCTCTGATTTGTTGTTGTTTTTTTTTTTACTTTTTGCACACAGCCCTCCGCGGCCCCACAGCCCCCAGGATGACGGACAGATCATCTTTGACGTGGACGTGAGCGGCAGAAGAGACAGCCTAGTAAGAGCTTGTGTGCCTCCATCAGTCTGTTGTCATGCCAACCACTGGCCCTGAAGTGGTGTGTGTGTGTGTGTGTGTGTGTGTGTGTGTGTGTGTGTGTGTGTGTGTGAGTGTGAGTGTGAGTGTGTTTGTGTGTGTATGAGAATGACAACTACCGTCTGCCTTTTAGTTTCCATGGAGATGGCTGCCGCGCCCGATGTGGATTTCTCTTTGTTTTGCCCCAGCATGTGTTGTCACTATTAGTTTCACTCTCTCTGTCCACACACACACACAGACACACACACACACACACACACACACACACACACACGCCATTTAGCAAACTCTGCCTCCAGGCTTTATGTCCATGATGACCATTCTTTCAAGTCAAACAAGACACGTTCTGTATGTTGTGTGTGTGTGTGTGTGTGTGTGTGTGTGTGTGTGTGTGTGTGTGTGTGTGTGTGTGTGTGTGTGTGTGTGTGTGTGTGTGTGTGTGTGTGTGTGTGTGTCTTCAGTCAGAAGAGGACGTCTTGGACAAGGAGAGGGACATGGACATCCTGATGAAGGACGCAGACTGGGTTGCTGACTGGTCCAGTCGACCGGAAAACATTCCCCCCAAGTGAGTCTCAAACTCGGTAAACAGCAGCGTGATGTTTCCACGGCAACTGAACACACACACACACACACACACACACACAGCTGCTCGTTAGTCATTATCACGATGAAGTTTGGTCTCAAGCACAAATGTAAAACCAGCAGCTGGATAATGTGCACCAAACAAGTTTTGAAGAGAAGACGGTTCCTCGATGTAGAAAGATATGTCGTCTAAAGACAGAGCTCACAGAGTGATGTACACAACAGCTGTAGATGCTTTTTGGGGCGTGCTTGCCGTGTTGTGTCTAAAGTGACTGAACATTTTGCAGGGAGTTTCATTTCCGTCACCCTCGACGCTCAGTAACACTAAGCATGAGGAAGACCGGGGCCATGAAGAAAGGAGGAATCTTCTCCGCCGACTTCCTCAAAGTCTTCATCCCCTCGCTGCTGCTATCGCACATCCTCGCTCTGGGGCTGGGGTAAGAAAACAACAATCAGCACTTTAATCAAATGTATAGAACTGATTTCAACCAACGATCCACATTAATTATGTTCCTTTAATTCTATTTCTTCCATCACTTGACTTCCCCCCGTTAGAAGTTCTAATGTGTTTTATTTTGAATCACATATTTAGTTGTATGTAAAGGCCACTAAGGGGAGCTGTAGAACCGTAGACTGCGTCCGTCCTCCCTTCATATCTGTGCGTCCAACTGGCGGAGCAGCTGCCGGACGGAGAGGCTGCACACCTGCTGTCTGGTTGTGAGCCGCGACTCCCATGAGCCCTTTCTGCCGGCGATAACGCTCGTTATGATAATCCCGGTTTCCTCAATCGGATAAAGTCACAGCGTGAGGCCTCAGACAGGAGGCGGCTCTTGTACGCGATGAGAGTCAAAAGGAAAAGGGATAGTTGTTAGTGGTTTCTGTCTTCATCAGCTGTCAAAAGCTATTGATACAGTATAGTAATCCAGTGTCAGCCTTACTTATAATAATAATAATGCTACTAAGTCCTACACACTGGTCCTTCTAATGCCAATTGTAAAATTAGCATTATGGGGATCTATTTTTTTTATTAGTAAGTCCCGTACTAATTGTTTGTCTACATCTATTTCTATCTGATAAGATAAAGTTTGCACCCAGTCCATCTCCCTTCAGTCCATTTCTATGAGCAATTCATGTTCCTATTCAAGGATTATTTATTGTCATTATGCAACACAGGGATGCACAACGAAATCCTGCTGTAGCCCATTTGTAACACAGCAAACACAAAACAAAAACAGTAGTACAGTCCTTTTTGAATTTGCATCACCAGGAATGTAAACGGCAGCAACAAAAGTCAACATGCACGGTGATGTGTAACCTGCTCGCTGTCCTCTCCTCAGAGTGTACATCGGAAAGAGGCTGACCACGCCCACCGCCAGCTCCTTCTGAACCTGGACCGGAAGAAAAGTGCCTGAGGAGTGGCCACGAGTCGTCGGAAGAGGAAGTTTTGCTGTCGCGAGAAGAACGGCCGTCTCTTTTCCCTCTGTCCCTCCTGCCCCCCCCCTCTCTCCTCTCGTCCCTGAGATATGACATGTTCTCAGGAGAGATGCATCTGCCTTTCTCCCTCTCTCTCTCTCTCTCTCTCTCCTCTCCTAGCCCCCCCGCCTTTTTTTTCTTCTCTAAGTGTCTGTAGATATTCCCCTCCCTCTCCCGACTTATATCCTTCACTCATTTGCGTGCGCTTTTTTCGAAATGAATGAATAAGGTCATGTTTCACTTTCCCCAGCGATTGGGTGCGATGTTTATCAACGGGTGGGTTTCCAGGGAGGGTCGCAGCATCAAACCAAACTCTTCTACTACACACTGCCCCTTGATCATGTGACAACAGGGGAGGACTGTCCAGTTTTAGAACTGACCACAGATTGTGCCACCTACGCCAGTAGCCCAGCACTCCATCTCGGAAAGGGTTCGACCAAATCCCGTGTCGGCCATGCAAACCGAAAATGTGAGCATGCCTTTTTTTGAAAGTAGCCATTTTCTTTTTAGCTTTTTAATTTTTAATTTTACAAAAGTGGTGGTTTATTGAGCGGGTGTAATGATGAAAGTTACCATAGTGGCCATGTTAAACCACAAGCTCTCATGAATTGCACTGGGGAAGTCTCTGGCTCTGTCTGCCAGACGGGACAGATTCATGGGACTTTTTTTTTTTCTTCTTCACGTGTTCTGCAATGGGAACTAGGAACTAGAATCTACTCAATTTCGCATCTGAATGAATATTTTGCAAAGCGACAATAACTGGAAATAAGGGTGTAGATGTGTGTCGTGTCCCTCTCTGAGCGGTCCAGGCGTCTGTCCAAACGGTGTCCACGTTGTCCTTCCAGTGAGCTTCCTGGTTTGTCTGCAACATATCGTGGAGCTGGTTTGGTCCCGACAGATCAGTTCTCACTTATCTTTTTGACACTGCGGTCATGTTTCATGTCCAAAGTCATCAAAACGCATTCGCTACCTAAAAGCTTTCTTTAATGGCATTTGTTTTGAGGATTTTTATTTAAAAGTCAAGTATTTCCTGGAAGATGAGTTAAATATCAAACTGGAATCAGTTGACTTTTACTTTCCAGATATTGGTTGGGTCAGGAGAATTGATTTATCTTTGTATGGGAATGTGCGGTGGTGGCCGGCCCTGCCTTCTAACACTCCAACGCGTTTGCCAACCTGTCCACAGAAATACTGGCATCAAGCTGCAGATGAAGGGAACTGACTCCAGGGTTTAGACAGGCGGAGAGCGATCCTCACTTTTGACATTTGTCGCAGTGACACTCCAGATGTTCAGCAATTTCCAATCGACTGGGGGAGGTTTTTTTTTTTTTTCACCTGAACGGGCTCTACTTTAAGTGTAAACACACGTACTTGATTAGTTCAATGAGGCCCACAGCACGGTGGAAAAGCTTCATCAGACTTCCGCTTCACGGCAGTATCTGAGCTTGGACTGTGGCCAGTTTTGTCCCAAGTGGACCTTCCGCAGTCAGACCTGGGTCAAATAATATTTGATGTAGAAGTTCAGATCTCCTTCAACACCCATCCAGAAGATAAGAACTCCTAGAGATCTGATATTTTAGTTACTCAGGAGAACTTTTTTTCCCTTCCACTTGATGGTTCATTTGACGACTACTTTGATAGATGTACAGGTTTTGACTGATACGATGACGCAATGATTTTCAGTTTTAAAGGTGAACATTATACTACCTGACGTCGCTTTGGTTGCCTTTTCATAAAACTGCCAAATGATTTTTATGATTGCTGCATTTCAGTGTTACATTTCACGGAGCGAGAAAAGAGTAGACAAAGAGGAATGACTTCTATGCGCTCTGACAGTCAGTTACATCAAGGCTTGAGTGTCATAGATGTGAAAGTATCTGATAAAAACACTACTTAACTTCTTTCTGCCATCGACAGCTACTTGAAGTAAAAGTCAACTTAGCCGCTCTTTGATATAATTTTGCTGCAAATACTATTTGACCCGGCAGGTCGACTCAGGTCCCGTTATCTTTTTTTGTTTTCACACATCCAGACGACAAGTAAAAGGTGCTGGACAGAAAAACATGTAAAAGACGGTAAAATCGAGTCGGCGGTACGAGACGATGCACCGAAGAACATTCAACCGAAGACCAAAGGTGACGTTTTGCTCTTTGAACCGTCACTGGTGGTAATCAAACGCATGTTCACGGATGCGTCATTGAGTGTGCAGACTCTGTTTCTTCTGTCTTCTCTTTTAGTTTGAACTCTTTTGACAGACTCATTAACTACCAATGACGATCTCCATTTCAAGCACAGAGGTACTTTGGTGCGACACACCCGGTTTCCTGTTTGTCAGCAGTATTCTGGATCCTTCTCTCCTGTTTTAAGTGTCCGTGTTTTTGGTTTTTTTTTCCTGATGTTGCAGAAAGATTGTGAATGCACAGAGTCGAGTTTAAAAGATGTGAAAACAGAACCCTCGTTGTTGATGGCAGAGCCTACTGTGAATAGGAAAGGAAAGGTGTGGAAAGAGACTTCCCTCAGACTGCGATGGTCTAACATTAGTTATTGTAATGATGCGTTTGCTTTGATTTTCTTTTTCCCACCACATTGGAAGATTTAATCAAGATTTTGTCATTAAAAATGACCTGAATGAAGCTTTTCCCTGAGTGCGTCTTTTTTTTTTAAATGACAGTTCTGAATAAATCACTGTAAACCTTTTAATACTTCAGCCTTTTAAATATGTATTACTGAATATCTTAACATGATTAGAAACAAACTGGGGAATTTAACAATGCTGCTAAATCCCAGGGTGTGTAAAGTCAAATTTCCTAAATGCTGCTTTGAATTCCTAAATTTAATTACCTTTTTGCTGGTGCTTAAATGAGTTCAAACTAATTATAATTTTCATGTTTTATTCAGTAATTTTTTAGCTTCTACTTTTAAATAATGATAGTTATAAATGATATAAGTTATCAGAACTCAAAGTGATCAATGTCCTAAAATTAGTGGTTTTGTTTGACCAGCAGCCCAAAAATATCTACAATATTGAATTTACCATATATGGAACTATAAGAAGCATCCCGATCTCAAAGTTACCAAACTCATACAACCACAAAAGTCCTTAAAGAGGACAGACACATTAACATTTAGAAGAGTTTTGATAAAGAGGTAAAAGCATGGGTCACATGTCGTTAAGTGTTTTTTTTGCGTGTCATCGGGCGCACACTCAACCATTGTCTTGGTCGTGATTCAAGTCCACGGCGGCAGGAGCTTCCTTCAGCCGGTTAGAACACACAGATGAGACCTGAGGAAACCAAGGAAATCACAAGACGTTTCCCAACTCGCTGGTAATTCCTACGAACTCTTGCTTGACACTTCATATGAAGAAGATACTCGATTCAGTCTAGGGTCAAAAAGAAGCAGAGCTTGTCCTTTATGTATTTACAATGGAGAGCTAAAACGATTACATTAAGGCTGAAATGTTGCCAGATGATGCATTTCAATTGTCACAAATGGACCACTTGATGGCTTTGAGATTGTTTCTCTCCTCTTGTTCTGTGCGTGTTCTCCGTCGCCCTGCTGTTGCAGACCTGTTTGTTCCTCTTGTCAAATACAACACTTCGACAAGTGTCAAGTTGTTCTTCCCAGAAACCTTTAACCTTGACCTGGATGTTTTAGCTGCTTGAAACCAGAGCAGGAAGACCTTTAGGAAGATGTCATGTTAGCGCTGACATTTAACTATTTGAAGCTGAGTCGCTAAGTGTCTCTCCCAGCGGTGAATCTGCTGGCTGGGGGAGCACTGCACTCCAGTGGCAGACCGTCACCGCTGTTAAGACCCCATCTATAGTTCCCTCTCTCTTAATGATGTTAATGTGTACTTTGTTCTTCAGAGCCTGTTTGTTGTTGAAGGAATAGTTTGTAGATACGCTTAGTTGTTTTTAAAGATGAGAAGATTGAAGATTGTTAGCTCAGTTTAGCATAAAGACAGGAAGCAGGGGGGAACAGGAAGCCTGGCCCTGTCTAAAGGTAACAACATCTGCCTACCAGCACCTTGAAAGCGCACTAATTAACATCAACTTGTTCGCTTATTAATCTGTTCTGTCAAAAACTGAAGTGTAAAAAGGTGTAGCTATTTCTTGGCTGGAAGGCAGCAGTGATGTCACTGCGCCCGGCATTAAAACACTCCGATACATAACCCTTCATAGATTTTACATTTTGATTTCTGTGCTGAACAAACAAACCAGTTTGCTTTTATTCGTTTTCAGGCAGAATTCACATGAATCAACATCACTGTAAATGTGCTAGTGTTAGCCAAATGGCTAATTTTCAACTGTTGTTTCTTGGCCAGATGTTAAATTAGCCAAAAAAAACAACAATACAACACACAACCTGTCAAATTAGAAACAGAGAAAGTGAAACATGAGCAGCTGAACAGGATAAAAAAAAAAAAGCTAAGAGGAGTAATCCAAGCATCATGCAAAGTAGAACATGTAACATACAGGCAATTAACACAAAACAATGTTCAGCAGACAATCAGCATACATTACAAAAGACATGGTAAAACCAGAAGGGATGCAATCTGACAGACAATCAGCCAAGGACATGAAAGCAGAAGCATGCAGTTTAAGAGTATAATGACAGACAGTTTCCCCCTGATTTCAGTCTTTATGCTAAGCTAACTTAACTGGCTGCTGGCTGGCTGACATGAGTCAGTCTGTCTTCTCATCTAACGCTCAACTGGAAAAAAGCAAAATAGTTCCCAAAAATGTTTCCTTTCAAGATTTAGAAGTATCATTTTTTTTAACAGGTTGAATGACACTTGAACGATCCTCTTTTATAAAAAACGCTCCAGAGGCAGGTTAAGCTTTTGTTATTGACATTCGAACATGAATGTGGGTCAGATAAAGATAATGGGTTCAGTCAAATATAGCAGACAGCCGACATGAATGGAAGAAATTGTAAAAGGAAGTGCAAAACTGCTAGAGAACGTTTTAAACCTCAGTTAAAAAAGAAAAAAAGAGCAGATAAAGCTCTGAATAATGTCACTGATCTGAGAACACACACACACACACACACACACACACACACACACACACACACACACACACACACACACACTCTCTGAACCCTGCCCTCCTCCTCAACAATGCCTCCTGTGGTCCTCCTCCATCTTCCCTATATGGAACCTCAGAACACCTGTTCCCGGGCCAATCCGGACACAGTGTGACACGTAGCTCCTCCCACTGCAGCTGATACGGCGTTACCATGGGTTACAGGGTGGTGGCCAGCTCCGTCTTCATCCCTCTGGTGAGGAGACTTTTTCCTCCTCATCTTCTCAGGCTTCAGCAGCACCACACTGCTGCAGCAGCGTTAAATCTTCTGCGGTCAGAATGCTGACAGTCCGTCAATAATTAGTAATAATTCAGTGTGCTCGGAGTGCTCATGTGCACGACGAGCTTCTCTGGATGCACATCAAAACAGCTGTTGCAAATGTGAAACATCAACTGTGTTCATGCTTTATTTAGAAAGTCAACTGATCAAACAGCTAACACAAATCGCAGACACACGAAGCCATGAAATATAGAAAAAGCAATTTATATTTATTTATAAAAGGAAGTCAGAGGCTTACAGTGCGTGACAGAAATGTCTTTTCCTGTTTGTCTTTCCTCTCCTCACTCACTGCCACCTGTCTCCTACAAGGAAGAAACGTGAGTTTTTGCAGATAAAAGATCTGTGTCAAGGTGATCAACTTTAATATTATTCTTTAATAATGAAAGAGAGGAACAAGTCTTTGAGTATTTATTAGAAATGCTCCTTTCTCTCCGGGTGGGCGGGCAACATTTAGCATCTAAACTGAGCGAACCCGTTCACTGTGCTACAGCTCACCAGCTAATTAGCCATCTAGCAGTGGACTTCTCCTCTGGTGGATGCCGGTTTTGGTCGCTCATGGCTTCATTTAGTAAGTTGTGGTCCATTTGGAGTGAAATAGTCCATAAAGCAGGGTGTGCTTCAGGACGGGGCTCCCTTGTGATTGACAGGTCTCTACCCGAGGTTGCCTAGTCTGGGAGTTGTCCGTGTTTTCTTCTTAACTTTAACCCTTTCACGGTGTGTTTTCAGCTCATGAAAGCTAACTGTCGGCTACAAACGTCTTATTCAGAGTTCGGTTGTGCTTAGCTCCACCCTCTCGCGTTACTCTTAGTTGCACAAAAAACAAGATGGCAACGGTCACAATGCCGAACTCAAGGCTTCAAAACGACAGTCCACGAACTAATGTGTGACTCCGCAGTGACGTCCACTTCTTATATACAGTCTATGGCAGCTGCCCCAGGGCCTCAGACAACCAGGGGCCCCAAAAGTCCCAGCTTCTCTGTGAGCCATGTGGTCTGAGGTTGTTTTCATTTTTTATTTAACTATCATTTAACAAAATGAATACTCCCATTGATGTTGTAAACCTATTTTTGTTATATAACAGCATTAAAAGTTGCAGACAATTCACTGGAGGCTCTCAGCTGATTTATGGCCCCTGGGCCCCTAAGTGGGCTGATCTGGCTGTGTTTAGGGAGGAAAAGGAGGGAGCAAAGTAAAGGAGGAAAGAAGACAACAGTGAATTTTATTCTATTCTCTCTTCTCTTCACTTTTAGGTTCCGGCCTCTTTTAGAACATCAGCCCATCCGTTGTGAACGCTGATTAATTTCAATTTACTTCACGTTTGGATCTGTTCTCCCGCAAAATCCAGCAAGTAATAAATTGGCTCCATTCAGATTGACAAACCGCTGTGTAGACTGAACTGGACAGAAGCAATAAACTAATCTAATAAGCAGCTCCACTTTGTTTTCATTGGGAGCAGCCCATTAGAGACTCATGCTGCTGATCTCACAACATGTCCTACATCTGTTGCTGAATGCCAGGACCGTGCCCTTCCTGTCCAGAGACCAGACTCTCTCTCTCTCTCTCTCTCTCTCTCTCTCTCTCTCTCTCTCTCTCTCTCTCTCTCTCTCTCTCTCTCTCTCTTTCTCTAACTCTTTCTCTCTGCCTCTTCCAACTGTATATTGGGCACACTGCCAACTTTTCCCTCTAATTATCAAACACTCCACACCCCCCCCCACCCACCCCACCGCCCATCTCTGCTCACAGCGGGAGACCTTTGCTTTGTTTTGTGGAGCTGTCTCAGCCTTTGGGCGTGGCTGCACCCTCAACATTTTTACTTTTCAGTATCCACCTCTGACATTCAGACATCAGACTGTTGGCTGCTCCTGCAGAGATGACCACCCACCCACACACACACACACACACACACACACACACACACACATACACACAAACCTGCCCTCACAGCCCCCTGGGAGAGGAAATAACAGCAGCAAAGCCATTTGCTGCCCACCACGTTGTTATGGCAACTGTGTGGACATGGACTCTGTGCTGAAATGTTTTTAATGGACATTTGTGCAGAAGAGCTTTTGTCTGCTGCAATGTGAGTCAGTATTAACAATTTGAAGCTGGTCCTGCCGGCTCTCATTGATCATTGTGCAGCACTGATTTATTTCCACCATGAGGCTCAACTGAAAATGTCCATTACAAACCATTATTAATGCAGACACATATTTGTCAAATGACAATCTATAACTTTACTGTGAGCAACATGGTATATTGATGAAGTTTAATCCACATATATTATCAGTTGTCATGGCTCTTTTCCTATATGTGACTTTAGTTATTACTTATAATACACACAAATGCAGCACTTCAATAAGAATTTCCACAAGTTATGATGGATAACATTTCTAATATGATTATTATTATTATTTATATATATATATAGATATATATATCTATATATATATCTATATATATATACAGTATATATATATATATTTATATATATATATATATGTATATGTGATACATTATTGCTTATGAGAAGATTGTTCTGATATCCCTACGATGTTATTCTAATGTGTTGGTGCAAATAAATACGATAACCAGACTCCAGTAACAGTCAAATGACACATCTGTATCAGATGTATGGTGCATGCTCACACAGTATATTATAATGCTTTCCGGTCTGTGATGCGTTGATAAAGTTCTCACCATGCGTGTCGGATGACTTGAAGGCCGTTACGAACAATGATTACTGAAGCGTTACAGTAGCAGTAAGAATGACGAGCCTTGAGAATGCTATCACAATTGATTTGTGGCTGAGAACAGAGTTGTGTGCAGAAATTATTAAGCCTCCGACATGCTTTTAACAAATGTTTCGGAGAATTTGGACTGAGGAATACTGATGTTCTGTAGTGAGTTTGTGTCAGTAAGTTAGCGATCTTGTCTTTTACCTTCTTGGATGCAGAACATGTGATGGACTTTTACTAACCCCACTTACAATAAATGTCCAGCTCGTGTTGCTGACATATTGATGGAGTTGAACGTATATTTCTCATAGTAAAATGTCAATGGAACCCATTATGGACACTGGTAAAAGGGTTTAAAGAGGGGCAGCTTCCTGAATCCATTGAATACATTGTATACTGTAGCCACAGTGTGGTATACTGTGTGGTGTATGTAGTGAGTGACACAGGCGGAGCATTACTCTGCTATGCGACAGCAGAGAGTCAAATGCGTGAAAAATAATTAGAACCTTGTGGGGAGAAGACAATATGATGCTGGAAAAAGTGTCAAATTTGAAAAGTCTGAAAACAGTTGACTCAGCAGAAGTTTACAGTGCAGGAGTTTGCTGAGGTAACAGTCAATATAAGGATAACAGTGGGTGTGTATTACTGGATATTGTAACTGGTTCTAGTTGTTTTCTGAGCCATGCTTTTGGTAGTAAAACTCAAAGTAGGGTGGAAATTAAACTAAGAATATGATGTCGAAGTGATGGGCAGTCATGGCCCCAAACAGACTTGTATCCCCCTCTAGAGGAACACTGTCAGAACAGAGGATTCCAGGCAAAATATTTCACCTGATGACAAGAGGTCTGTTTGCCATAAAGTTGGGTGACTGACATGAAACAAATTTAAAAAAAACAAATGGTCAAAATAGAGCCAGCAGAAGCTGAGATATGTCTTTTAGTCCCCAGTATATCGAGTCAAACTCTGAAAACACTGACTCCTACATTTCCCATAATGCAGCCTGTATCATCATTTAATGTGACAGTCCCTACATTTAACATACAGATAACCCTGATGACGTCACCGGGGTTGAGAAGCTTCCCTTCCACAACACGTCACTGTTACATGTCTTTGTTTCATGTTTCTTGGATACTAAACTTTGTATTTGAAATCTGCACACTTCGCTGCCACTTTTGCGTGTTGTTTTCTGTCCATCACCCCCACCTGTCACGATACATTCTGTTTATGATTCTGAGCCTTGTGTACCTGTCCTATACCTGTCCTGCACCACATGCGGCTGAGACAATCAGGCCGCGTGTGGTGCTGAAGGGACAGCTCCCTTCAATGCTGGATTGTGGGTGTGACTTTTGGGAGAGCTCTCCGTGGTGCTGAACGCTCCTTGACCTCAAACTTTGTGCCAGAAACGCCCCTCTGAGACGCGCACAATAGACACAGAGACCCAACTGTATGACATGGTTCACTTGTTCGATTACTCGGCTTTTGGACTCACTGACAGGCGGGTAACTGCACCCTGATGGATTAGAGCTTGATCGAACAGGTCTTTAGCGTGGGACAATAAATGACCGATCACTTCCGGACGCTCGGATCAGATGCGCTCCCGTCACCGCCGGTCTGTGGACGAGTTCACACAGGCTACAGGTAATCCTTCATCCTCCTCCTCATAGCCCATTGGATCTTTAATAGAGAGTAGGTCTCACTCTCATATGCTGAGACTCGTGAAATCGCACGAGGATATAGGCTGGAGGCTAGCGGGGCTAATCTTGACTCATGAGTAAGCAAATCAAAACTGTGTGTCGATCATAGACCGGGAGAACGGCGGAGGATTGTCTCACACCTTGCCCTGATATCTAAGAATATATCACGGTGCATATCGCTCTCCCTACAGTGGGAGTGTTTTCACGCAGCAGTAGCCGAACAGATCTTTTGTCACAGTGCGACCACCTGCGCGTGAATACCGGCAAAAAGGCGGTGGCTGTCCAAGCGTGCGGAGCTGAAAAAAAAAAAAAAAAAAAACAGAACAAGAAAAGAAAAAGAAGCAGCTGAGAGACTCTGAGCGTCTGTGCCGCTACTTCCCCTCCCAGAAACCTACACAGTCCCACACCCCCCCACACCTGCAAGGCATGTCGACCGCCGGGGAAGTACCAGCCTTCTTCAAGAGCATGGGCTCCGACAGCCCGTCCAGGCCCAGGCAGAAATTCTGTGGCATGTTCTGCCCGGTGGAAGGCTCCTCGGACAGCAAGACGCTGGACTTTGACGCTCTCTCGGCGTGCAAGGGTAAGAGTGACGGGCGAGTCATTGACCGGCAGACCGACATCTCCCAGCCGAGGAAGGTGGAGATCAGGGAGAGCACGGGGAAAGAAGCTCTACAGAACCTGGACGATAAAAGGGTAATTTTTGCGTATTTTTCCATGCTTATTGCGCATGTTTGCGCCCCTCTTTCTCTCTGTTTTTGTCTGTCTTTCTCTCCACCTCTAATTTCCGTCCTGCAATATTCAGACCTTCGCACAAACCTGCGCCATTTCCATTTAAAAGTGTTTCAGTTAACAGCCTCCACTCATTTGAGTTTGTGTAAGCTTGCAGTTCAATGTATGTCAGTCAACTTGCCTCGACTACATTTCCCAGAAGGCAATGCGATGCAACGGAGTAGATGGATGGGGCCCACCATGCAGAGCAACCAGAGGGAGTGGCTCCTGTTAGTTGAAGCTTGCATTGGTGTTGATTTTGCTGCACAGTGCAGCTGATGGTACAACACTGCTGTACTGTTCATGAAGTGTCCTTGAGCCTGCTCAGTATTAAGAGGTCTGAATGAGAAAAATCAGAGAATACCTGGTTCTGAATGGGACACACAGATGATGTTATGTGGTTGCTGCATTATTGTGCTCGTGCATAACAGCAGCGTTGAGGGTGTGGGTCTGATGGACAAGAGATGGCAGCTTTGACTTGCATGACTCGGAAGAAAAATCGGTCAACTTTTTCTGCTGCTGGTTCAAACTCACCATCCAGCTTCTGCTGTTGGGTGGTGAACCGTTACTTAATATCTAAGCACTCAGGGTGCTGTTAAGAGCTTTGTATAGTGTTGCCGATCCTCATGTTACATATTGATTGGAAGCATTAGCCATGCATGCTGCTCTTTTAAATCTATTTAACTCTTATACGCGTAGTAGTTCGCTCTGCTCTTCTCTGATGAACGAATATACATTTGAAATGAATTGATTTGTTCTTGCATATTATTGATAAGACGGACAAAATAAAACGATGGGATGTTTAAAGGCAAGCCTACATCTTAGCATACGGCTTGATCATCACATCAGCAGACTGCAGTGGTAGAAAGTAACTGAGTACATTTACTCAACTGTAGAAAGAGTATTTACATTTCTACTCCACTTCTTGTCAGATGCAAATATTGCACTTTCTTACTCCACATTTATTGACAAATGAGTTACTTTGCAGATTCAGATTCACAATACAAAATATAATCAACAACTCATTTATGAAATAATTATAATGAAATATCGGACTTTATTGATCCCATGGTAAAATTCACAAGCTGCTGCAGCTGTATATTAAGATAATACAAACGTAAAATTATTAAACATCTTTACACATTAACGCGTCACTATAAATATTTATGATGCTTAAACTTTTACACGTTTTATATTAAAATAAATATTAAGTAATACCAAGTTGGCACAGTGGTGCAGTGGTCATCACTGCAGCCTCACAGCTAGAAAGTGTGTGAGACTGTATATGAGGGTGTGACGGACCAGCCGAAAGCAAACAAATATATATATTGAATGTAGTAAAATATCTTCTTCCAGCACTGGCAGACTGCCAGGCTCTATATTCTAAATAAAGGTTGAACTTTGGATAACAATATTGCCTCAAACTGACTTTTGCAACCTTTTACAAATAAAACCCTTATAGTGACTTTTCAAATTAAAGTCATGTTATTTAAAAAGAAGAAGCAACACTTCCTCTCTCTTCTAAATGAAAAGTTGAATGCATAACAAATAAAAATGTGTTAAAACCAAGGGTTCTGCTGTCACAGCTTCACCTGGTCTGGTGGTCAGCTACTAACAAACTGTCTATTGCTCTGTAACTGCTGAGTCAGTTTACTCAATCTTCTCTGCTGGTGTTCTGTGAGCAAAGAAAGACATAAGCAGACGTCCATATTCCCATAGTAAAAAGAAAAAAAAAACATTGCAGTTGTCCACAATTTGCCATTAGATGAGAGATGCAGTCCATTAAGTATTACGATATTTAATTGAATTAACTCTAAAGTGAACGACTGTGAATCTTAATTCTGAGAGAATTTGGGGCATCCATTCTGTTATTGAAAACAAACCAAATATAGGCTTCAGGCTTCTGCAGTGTATGAAATATAACTATTCTTCAAACCCCATCGTGTCCTATATGTGCTGTCTCCTCTGGTCCCAACAAGTGTCCCCTCCTGTCTCTAGTCACATCTTAAAACTATCTTGGGAGTATTTAAAAAAAAATCACCAATAAGTAGTGATTCAAGATAATGTCTGAAACGAGCTCACCAGAGGCAGAAACACAGGTGAAGTGATTTGAGCACCGACTGAGATTTGATTCATTCTCATAAAACCAGGTTTTTAAAACACAACACAAGAAGAAGAGTCAAGATGGCTGCTGGCTGCTCCTTCATCTGTTCAGCTGGTGCACTTCCCTGCCTTCACTAATCCGAAGGAGAGCAAATTGATGGCATTAGTGGCTCTTTCCTGTCAATGGAGCAGGGCGAGGCTCTGCGCATGCTCCGTGGTGTCCTTTCATTGGGACGAGGCTCGCGAGTGGTCCCTCCCCTCCCCTCTCTCTCGTCTCACTCCGTCTGAGAAGGAAAAAAAAAAGAAGGTTTGGTGCATCGGCGGAGACCGGGCGGCTGCCAGGACGCGATCCGGAGTTGAGAGACAACTTTCTTTCCATCTGTGGCCTTCCGAGGATCAGCTGAGTTCTCCTTCTTCTTCATCTTCTTCATCGTTTCAACCCGGCGAGCAGCGGTAATCCGTAACATCCCGTCGCATTGATTGCGGTCCACGGCGCAGCGCGAGACGAACCACCGGCGAACATGTCTGGCTACCAGGGCAAGAAGAACATCCCCCGCATCACAGTGAGTGTTTATAGTGTGTGTGTGTGTGTGTGTTTTCTTTGACGTCGAAGTAGCTGAGAGTGTAAGCATTTGGGTGTCCCGGTCGCGTGGGCCTGCATGCTGCGGCGAGTGTGCGCGCGGCGGGGTGCAGGATGTCACCGGGGCGGCACGGTGCCGCTCCCCTCGATTACAACCGGAGCTCGGAGCTAGCTGAAGGGCACGGCCGCTGGGATGGTCGCTTCCTGGGATGCATTTTTGCAGACGCCCGTCGGTTTATTTTTTTATGATGAAATCTGCTTCACGGAAACCGAAACCGCACGCTAGGATCGATGAATCAATGTGGCCGCCGATAGCGTGGTGGTGGTGGTGGAGGAAAATGTCTTCTTTTTTTGCAGCATCTTTGCGACAAGTGCTCGCGTCCGTCTGCTGAATAAAATGCTCATAAAATGTATCACCGCTGCGGATTCACGCTCGAGTCTGCCGGTCTCTCTCCGGGGTATTCATGTCAGTGGAGCTTTTCACGCCGGTGGTCTTTGTTACGCTGGGGGTCTTGGAGTCGGGTGCGCACCCACTAGTGGGGCGAATGCTTCCCCTGCTGTAACACTCAGCACCCGGGCAGGATTATTCTCAATTTCTCCTTCTCACTTTGACACATGGGTGGATGTTACTGTGGGCCAGGTTATTTCCCTGAATTCATAGCGGCATCGCAGGGATGGCTGGTGGTGGTTCAATGGAAAGTAGAGAATAGGGAGGGGAAGGGAGAGGGGAGGGGGGGAAGGAAGGGGTGTGGGGGGGCGATGGATCCTATTTCCTTCCATGTTTTCCCCTCTCAGCTGTGTAACGAAGATGAAGGGGGAGATGCACGTGCAGGCTCATGCAGATCATGGAGGAGTAGTGAAATGACTGGGCTGAATTATTAAAGGTGGGTCCGAACATGCAGAACAAAAGCCACATGGGGGGAGATGTGCGTCTCATTGTGGGCTCTCGATGCCAGTATGAGTCGATGCTTTGGTGCAGATACTAAATGAATCACTTGGTCCTTTTGATCAAATCAAATTCCCTTACTTCAATAAACTATAATCAGGACATTGGCATGATGAGGGTGGGGTGGCGGCTGCTAGGAGGGACCCATCGTCTCAACGTCCGTTCGTTCTCATAATGCTCGATCAGCAGAGGCCCTAACCTGGTGGACGCCAGACAAGCGCAGCCAAAGTGACCACCGACACAGTTCATCACCTTCATGCACGCGCTCCGAAGTTGGAATCGTAGAGACTGCAAAGATGCACGCCAACGTCTCTGTGGAGCCGCCGCGTGGAGAGGGGTGTTGTGGGTAACTGTGTCTCCAAAGGTGTCCCAACAAGACAACGTGCATCGTTTGCTCATTTATTTGGTCTTCTCGAACCACGTTTCAGCCTCGACTGTGCGTCCGTTTGGTGAAGCAAACAAACCAAAAGTTCCATCTCCCACTTTTCAAATGTGAGAATTCGCCGTCAGTCTCTGTTGTAAATTAAACTTCTCTGACATTGGTCTACTTAATATAGTGGAGAAGATTAAGCTTAAATGTATTGCTTATATTGATTGTTTATGAAGACAGAGAACATTACGACGAGTCGTCTTATTTACTAGCTGGTATCATGGCGTCCTCGGTGAACACAGCAGCCAGCCTCTCAGGTGAATCATTTCCCTCCTGGACTCTCTTGCAGAGTGCTTGCAGCCAGTTGGCGGAGAGCTCAGAGGATTAGTAAAGGTTCTAGTCCCAGTAGTGATTAAGTCAGACCTAAATGGATCCAAAGCTTATTCTTGAACAGTGCATGAAAGAAAAAGAAGGTCAGCGGCAGAATTTCAAACGTTTTAGTTTTTTCTCTCTTAAGAACCGAGCGTGATGAATGTGTTGCCTGAGACTGCGGCTGCTGAACCGGAGACTCTCTCAGTGCACTTTTGTGGCCGTCGTGTTTCCAGCCGGTCCCGGCTCAGAACCACCTGCGTCACCACTGGGCTTCTCCGAGAGTGAAGGAGTGGATGAAGCTTGTTAAAGCAGACAGAGAGCCGAGAGGAAATGAGGTTGAAGCTAAATAGGAAAGGCTGCAGCAGAGACAAAGGAACCCTGTGTGTTCATGGCCAATAAAATCTCAGTTTTCATCATAATGCTGAATTTGAACGTGTCCTCCATCCATCCTCAATCATAAGGGGTGGAGCGTCCTGGTTTGTCTTGGACAGATGGAGTCGGGTCAGCGTCACAGGCAGAGACGTACTTAAGGCGGATCTCATCAAATATGAATGAACCTCCACAAGTTCACCACCTGGGTTAGCGTGAAGCTAAACCGGAGCCCAGGTAAAAGGTGTGAGGCAAATACTAATGATTGTTTTTGGGTTTGGTCTTTTAACATGTAAATAAATTGCCCATTGCTAGTTCCAGAGCGCCGCTGGATAAATATAAATAACCTAATCGATCGATAGATTATCAAAACTGGCGTGAATTGGCAGATCGCTTCAGCACAAGAGTCAAGCCAACGTTATTTTTGCCCCAAATAGGTGCAGTGTGTCTTGATTAGCGTTGGAGCATAAAGAGAAGGATATGAATACAGGTGAAAACAAAGCCAGCGTTTCAGTGCAGTAAATGCAGCTCTACCGTCCAGGTTAAAAATAGACCGCGGCTATAAGGAGACTGTCCTGGATTACAGCCCCTGGGACTACAATCCTCAGCGGATGAGAGATCAGCAGGCGGTCTGCTAGCGTACCTGTAGTCCAGGTAGCAGCAGCCGTCCCCGGTGGAAGCTCGCTGTGTTTTTTTCGTTCACGCTGTTATCTCACATTGCTCAGCAGCGGGCTGCTCTCCAGATCACACACACACACACACACACACACACACACACACACACACACACACACACACACACACACACACACACACACACACACACACACCAGCTCAACGGGATTCTCAATTCATTCATGAAGCCAGAAATTCATTTTTTTTATTTTTTTTTTTATTAATCAGCACCTGAACAGAGGAGAATACTGATGAGTACAATCTGTAACGGGATCGCGGTGCCTCCAGCTGCACAAAGAGGTCAATCAGGGTTTGTTTTCATAGTGAAAGAGAGAACTTAAGTGATTCCATTTCAGATGAAGAGATAAGTAATGTGAGTATTTCGAATTTAGGGTCAATTTAGACAATTTTTATTATCAAAAAGATAACTTTACGTGAAATATCATTGTTAAAGTGAGAAATTTAGGAATGTTATCAACGT
This sequence comes from Cebidichthys violaceus, assembly GCF_023349555.1. Taxonomy (NCBI): domain Eukaryota; kingdom Metazoa; phylum Chordata; class Actinopteri; order Perciformes; family Stichaeidae; genus Cebidichthys; species Cebidichthys violaceus. Next base: position 527,282 of record NW_027176266.1, read on the forward strand.
CTTAAAGAGAATTCAAGACATTTTTTTTCAGGCAAAGACGGAATTTGTGTGAATATTTTATCATTAAAGACAACTTAAGCTTATTAAGCAAAGTGCATATTCTCAAGAGCATTTTGAAGTGAATAATTCAGTGAAAGATGGACTCAAATGAGTCCAGTTTCTGTGAGAAGTCATGCGGGCGTTTCATCCTCTGAATTCTCTGAAACGAAGGATTTCCCCGGTGATGTGAACACAAAGGTCAGTTAAAGAAACACACACACACACACACACACACACACACACACACACACACACACACACACACACACACACACACACACACACACTCTCACTCAATGTTGTGCTGTATTTTGCAAGGTGTTCAGTTACACATTTATCCCTCTGGGAATGTGTCTCTGTTGATCCTGTTGAGCTGGTTGTTTTGAAAGAGCAGGTCGTATTAAAGAAGCTAGTCTGTGTGTTTCTGCAGCAGTGGTCTGAACATGCACTCAGATGATTTTGGTAGCTGCTTTTTTGAATAATCCAGGACACTCGTAAATCAACGTGCTGAATGTCTGACCTGGCAGCGTTTCTCCACCTGACTTCACAAATGTTCCCCGGATAGTTTCCAGTCGGACAACAACACGCCGCGTTGCCGGGTTACGTCTCGACACTGGCAGACGTTTTCACAGCGCCCGAGTGGATTTCATCCGGATTTCGTGAAACTTTTTGTCCTCTGTTGAGGGTTCTAGCTTTCACCTATGTGGATTTGTTTATACAAAAGACATGTTTAATGATCCTATCTTAAAGGAGCCATCAATCTGACTGATTGTTTAAAGGTGCAATCTCTAAGAGCTTTCCAACATTTTAGTTTAAAACATTCATGAGATGAGATGAGCTGATACAGTGTTGATGTTCCTTTAAAAGACGTTTTATGTGTTGTGTTGCAGACATATCAAAATACTGAAACGAGCATGCTAACCAGCTAGCCCCGGCTAGTCCTGTCCTGTAGTGCACTCGTATTGGCGATTGGTGAGTCTCTGCAGCGTCCAGGCTGTCCTCTGTCCAACATGAGAGGACAAAGAAGGTAGAGCTACCTCGAAGGCTCGTCAATTACGTTGAAAAAAAACGACTCGTATCTTTTGTTTTCGACCTCGCCGCCGCCAGGAGACCACTTCGCCCGGAGGAGGGCGGGCTCCTGTTAGCGGTAGCAACTAGCATTCAGCATGAATCCCACTGCTCTTCATGGGCCTACTCACCCTGTGCAGCATTCCAAGCACTAAATTGAATCATGCTAGCCTTGCTAGCATGGGAATACACCTTTTTTTTGTTCCTATTTAAAACAAATTCATTCAGTTTTTCTTTCTTTTTTTCCCCAGTGTAACTCTCTCCTCGTGGTCATGCAGGCCAGCCCTCTCAATTCTTCTACGGGAGCCTCAACAGCCAGGATGTTAAGAAAGTTATTGCCTTAAACAAAACAAAAAGTCTGTGAATGATTAATCACTGTACAAGTAGCTTCACAGCAGTGGTCTTTCTCAAGTCACGCTAGACCAATTCCATGTTTCTGCTATGACATTAGCATTAGCGAGGTAGCGTGCCATGAAAACACGGCGGCTCAACAACAGTGAGCCCATTGAGCTTCATGCACATCCTGTTTGTGGCTGTGAGAGGTTCCCATGAGGGAAAGGTCACTGTCATGTTTGGCTCTGAGCCAGTACAATCAGACACTCGCTCTCCCAGCCCCTGTGCGCTCCAAAACAATCAGAGGATTATACAGTCTAGTTTCAGGGCAAGGCATTGTTCTGCTAATTTTTTTTCTCCCCGTCTTTTTTTCAGCGTTCGGCAGCTGAAGCTAAAGGACAAAAAGAAAACACCTCTTTAGTGAGACTTTCTCAAACCATCTGCCTCTCGAAAACCCCCAAAACGAGCCCGTCGCTATGGATCCAAAATGAGTAATTGCTTCTGAAAAGACGGTTTTGCTGAGCAGCTTCGGGGCCGTGTGACATTACATTACATTACATTACATTACGGTCATTTAGTAGACGCTTTTATCCAAAGCGACTTACAATTCAGTATCTATCTACACACCGTAGACGCAGCTACAGGAGCAATTTTTGGGGTTAAAAAAGGCGGCCCTGCTCTCCACTCAACCACGGTCACCAATATGAGTGTCGACTCGAGAGACGGGGTCCCTTGGCGAGCTCCACTAAGCACTGGGATCGTGGCAGTCGGTCGTGACGAGGCTCATGATGTAACGGCATATTTCAGAGCCGAGTTGTCGCGGTTTGAAAAGCGGCGCCAGCGTTGGGTTGGAGGCCCGTTGATAGATCCCAAGATCACCACGTGATCTGTTTGCATCAGTTCCATCAGCGCTGTCGGAGCGTCGCCACGCCTTTCAGTTGACAACTGCTAATCGCTTTCCAGATCTGCTGCAGTCAGCACGTGTGTGTGTGTGTGTGTGTGTGTGTGTGTGTGTGTGTGTGTGTGTGTGTGTGTGTGTGTGTACTGTTGTGTTTGTGTGTATGTCTTCCTCCCTTTATTCAAAAGCCATGAGCCGCCAAAGAAGTTAAAGAAGAGTTTCTTATGTCTTAATCAAACTTGTATGCCATTCATGATTTTGACAAATTTAAGCACAAACTGGTTCCTACAAATACACCTAGAGTTGTTTTTTTGTTTCATAAACGGATGTTTCTGAGCTTTGGATGGATATGATTTCTATATATCTATTCACATGATAATCTATAATTCAAGGCTCATGCTACTGCACGTGGGGAAACAAAGTAGTTTGAATCCTTTTGTGGCTCCAGAGGGAGCTGTGTGAAGTCTGATATACTGCCTCAAGTGTTAAGGACCGAACACCAGAAGTTCAAAAAAAGGAAAAGTGTGGAGGAAGTGCGGAGAAAGAAGTGAGCTCGCCAGACCTCTGCACCTCTGACTGAACTGTTGGCGGCCGAGGTGCATTGTGGGTAATGTAGGCCCCAGGTTTTGACAAGGAAGAAGAATGCTGGGAATAAATAAAAGACAATAGCTCTTCTTCAGCTGCATCCATCATCAGTGTTGTGTTCTTCAAAGATTACTTTTGCAGCTAAAAATGATTTTCATTATTGATAAATCCGTAGATTATCAATTAGTCTACAAAATGTCAGAAAATAGTGAAATATCACAATGTCTCAGAGCCCAATGGTGAGGTCTCCTAAACAGTCTAAAACTCACACACACACACACACACACACACACACACACACACACACACACACAAATGCAGACATTTATCTAGTTTGATCTTGGCCGAGCAGCCCGATCAGGAGTCTCGAAAGATACAAAGAATATGTATCCTGTGATATTTGACAAGGCGTAGTCCTGCAGTGCTCAGCTGTGTGTGTGTGTGTGTGTGTGTGTGTGTGTGTGTGTGTGTGTGTGTGTGTGTGTGTGTGTGTGTGTGTGTGTGTGTGTGTGTGTGTGTGTGTGTGTTCTGGTTCACATGCAGGGCGGGGTCCCAGACCGGGAGCCTTTGCAGAGCGGCAGCAGTTGTGTTTCGGGGCCAGAGCTGCTGGCCCGGCTCGGAACAGAGCAGCCTTTGTTAGTCGGGGGATGCTGGAGGCCTTGTGACCAGAGCCGCCACTCCCTTTTTGGACAGAGCGACTCCAGGGAGGAACGGCGGTAGGGGGGCTCAGGGTGGGAGCTTGTGGAGGTGGCAGACCCCCCCCCCCTCCTCCTGCAGAGAAACACAAGTGGCACAGCAGCAGGCGTGGATGATTGATTACACAGTCTGTGCCCTGATTGGTTCTCACGTGTCTGTTCCTGTGAGCCACATGAAGGGGACGGAGGGGTGTGTCTGGAGGGTGGGCTCCTGTCCTCATTGTTGCACCAGTGAAGACTTCACACCCCTCATTCTGTCGCTCAAGCAGAGCGGGGATGAAGAATCACTCGTAGCCATCGTTCAAACATCCACAGAGAAACCCGGAGCGGATCCAAACATCACAGCTCTGCTCTGTGTCTGTGCCCCCCCCCCCCGCCCACACACACACACACACACACACACACACACACACACACACACACCCATTGGATTAGTAATAAGAGTGGGTCTGTGTGTGGAGATGAAGAGAGCCAGTATCTGCACAGCCATGTGTTCCTTATCAGAATGCATCCTACAAATAAAGGCCAAGCAAAGGCTGCTGTGTAAATTCGACAGGTTTGGCGTGTTTATTTTTTATTGTGACATCTCCCAAAAAGCATTTCATCAAATGCACTCAATTCAGCATGAAATGGAGCCAGAATCAGATACTCGCCCCTCATAAAGCGTATTTTTATAGGTGTCTATAAAACCCTAGACCGTGTTCTGGTCTGCAGTGTCTGGTTCCTATACACCTCGACGTGAGCTTTTCCAAACGAAGTACTTAATGCAGCGTTTACGCATAATCAAATGTGCGGCGACTGAATCCTTTTTTATTTGTTTTCCAGAGTGACCGTCTCCTCATCAAAGGAGGGAAGATTGTGAACGATGACCAGTCCTTCTGTGCTGACATCTATATGGAGGATGGAGTCATCAAGTGAGTTTACTGGGATTTATTCTTTGGCACATTTACACGATGGAAGCGCTCATGTTAATTCACGAGCGTTGCGCCTTCTTAAAGGGACAGTGTGTAGGATTTGGTGGCCTCCAGTGGTGAGGTTGCAGATTGCTGCCAACTGAATACCCCTCCCTTTCCAAGACTGTGGTAACGTGAGCCGCAGAGTTCAAAACGGTGGTAACGCTGCAGCGTTTGGTTTGTCCGTTCTGGGCTGCCGTAGAAAACATGGCGGACTCTGTGAAGAGGACCTGCTCCCTGTGTAGATATGAAGGGCTCACTCTAAACACAACCAGTCTTAGTTTCAGGTGATTATACTGAAAACATAGTTATGACTTTTGTATTCCATTATTGCTATTAGATCCCCCGAAATGCTGCACACCGTTCTTTGACTTTACAAATAATGCACGTGAAGTATTTATAACAGATGTGAAGTTGTAATTTGTGTAATTTCCTTTTTTTTGTCATTTCTCCGTTTTGTAATTTCTTACGTTTCTTGTCAACAGACAAATCGGGGAGAATCTCATCGTGCCCGGCGGGGTGAAGACCATCGATGCCCACGGCCGCATGTTGATGCCGGGCGGCATCGACGTCCACACGCGTTTCCAGATGCCCGATCGAGGCATGGTGTCCGCCGACGACTTCTACCAGGGCACCAAGGCTGCGCTGGGCGGAGGCACCACCATGATCAGTAAGTGAGATCTGGGCCTTGATTCCTCCGTCTCATTGCGGGTCCTTTTCTGTGAGGGAATCAAAGCTGAACGAGGTGTCTGCAGAGCGTCTTTCCCTCTGCAGTGGTTCTTCACTTTAATTGAACACATATTAACGAGACCAGGAAGCGTGCCAGGCCTGTTCATCACCGAGCCAAAATGTGAAACTGTCCATCTGCTCTGAGCACTCTGAGCACTCAGTTCACACTCAGCCAGGAAGACAGTTAATTTCCCTTTGGACCCATTCTGATCCTCATAGTTTTTTTTACACACCTCTGTGGATGCTTTTCTTCATTGTTGGCTTTTTATTATTGATTCTATTCTCATTTGTATAAAGTTTAATATAAATCTCTGGCCTGTTTTTTCTCTCGAATTGTCTCAGCTTACAGTTGCTGGAGTTTGGGTCTGATCCATTTTACATCCAGCTTCAAGTTGGTGAAAGTTGGAGTTTTGTCTCTCCCTTTATCACTTGAGTATTTACTGAAATTATTTTACTAGATGTTAGCTACAGTATATACTGTCGGTTCCCTACCAGGCTTCGATAAAATAGAGCTAACGTCATGTATAAAAAGATAACACAATTAGACGGAGCTCTGCCCCCCCACCCCACCCCGCCCCGCCCCACCCTCTGCTGACCCAGCAGCTGAACTCTCCTCTCCCTCGCCTGGGAACAAACACTCCCAGGCGACCCGTGTGTCGTTGTCACCTCGAGGCGAAACGCTGACTGCTGCAGGGTCTGGCAGGTCTGGAGCTGGGAGGTGATGCCCGGCAGCCCGCTGACTGGAATGTGAGTGGAGGGCACGTCACGAGTGAACAGATGCGACCGAATCACAGACGCTGAGAATTTTGACTCTTCATGCCTCAGATGAACGCGTTTACAATCTGCTCTGCAAACATCGAGATTAAACTGCCAGACTTCAGTATAATATCTTATAATCCTATCTTATACTATAATATTGTTTATATCTTAATTACTTTTATCATGCTCAAAAAACCATCTTGAGCCCATATATTGGAAGTTTGCCGATGTGTGGTAGAAACCATGAGCAGAGGGAGCACATGCCGGTTTTGTATTTGGTGCTCTGGCTCTCAGAGACGGCAGTCCTGAATCTGGTAATCCTCAAAGATCAGTGACACGGTCACTTGAGACAAAATCTGGAACGTATTTGTCAGGTTTGAACTACAATCTGTCTCGATGCAACATTCGCGGATGATGATGTGACAAGAGGGTCATTGTGTCCCTGTGTGTGTGTGTGTGTGTGTGTGTGTGTGTGTGTGTGTGTGTGTGTGTGTGTGTGTGTGTGTGTGTGTGTGTGTGTGTGTGTGTGTGTGTGTTCCCAGTCGACCACGTGGTTCCTGAGCCTGGCGTCAGCCTCGTCTCGGCCTTCGAGCAGTGGCGCGAATGGGCCGACAGCAAGTCCTGCTGCGACTACTCGCTGCACGTCGACATCACCGAGTGGCACAAGGGCATCCAGGAAGACATGGAGGCGCTGGTGAAGGATCACGGTACGGGCCACGCCCAACGCATTCCATCAAGTCAACCCGTTTCACAGAAAAGCATTTAATGCAGCTAAAAGCTGTTTTGTTATTATTATTAAATTGCAGGTTTTTGAAAAATAGTTGAATTTCAATTCCCAACTGATGACTGTAAACTGCACGACGGCACATTTATGTTCTAAAACATAATTCCCCCTGAGAGCAAGAAGGTTATGAGCTCTGCTACCGGCTGCACTGTTCACAGTGTATAGAAGATTTTATGTCCCGATCGTTCATTGATTTCAGGAGCAACATATTTGTAATGCACATTTAAAGGCAGGGTTGGAAATCTGGAGAAACCAGCAAGAGTACGCTAGATTTAAAAGATCCAGCTGAAAAGCACAGCCCAGTGTTGCCAACTCTTTTCCAATGACAGCAACTAGCAGCACTAGCCGCAAAAGTTGCTAAATCCAGCAAGAAAGTTGCCAAGTCTGCAACACTGATAGCCCACTCCTTAAGGCCTCCCCCCCAAATTATCATGATGAAGTTAGACAACAAACATGACTCACAGCTGTCTTCTGGATCCATGTCCAGTCCCTGTAATTGGGCTGATTGACATGATTGGGCGGGCTTATGACAGGCCTGCTCCAGCCACAGATTTGTTTCTGTCAGCATTTAATGAGAATTTCAACTGAAATATTGAAAATGTTTTTGAAGAAGATTACCAACCCGTCCTTTAAATAAACAGAGCAGTGCTTTCACTTTCACACTGTGCTACATTTCCTGCAAATGAACAAATTGTTGCATCAAATAATGTTCTTCTTCACCTGAATTCAGTGCATTTTTGTAAGAATATGCATTTTATATGATATAACGCAGCAATAACATTCAGGGAAGTTTTTTTTACAGGCTGCCGCGTGAAGCCGAAACATCTGGATCGCCCCCTGGTGGCTGGCTGTTAGTTTAGGAGGCGCTTGATTTGATATGCAGCAGAGCACGCATTATAAACGTCAGTCGATCGCGTTCATTTAATATGGGAAGCCAAATTCATGATGGCGGATTAATGTTGGAATAATTGTGCAGCTCTAGTGCACAACCAACCAAATACTACACTGTCTCTGTAGAAATGTTACACTCTACTCAACCTCTTGTCATAACCAGGATGTATTTGTTTCTGATCAGATAAGTTAAAGGGACTCTGTTGTCACACGTTTAACATGTTGTTCTGTGTCAGTCCTCCGTTGTTTTCACGCTGACATCTGGTCTTTTCTTTTAGGCGTCAACTCTTTCCTGGTCTACCTGGCTTATAAGGATGTTTTCCAGCTCACTGACGCTCAGGTGGGGCTTCCTCTCTTCTCCCCGTCTCTTCTTTCTTCTTAATGCCGTGCGTTTTCGAGAAGCTGAAGACTGTAATGCGTTTTCTCACATTTTCAGAGACGGTACATGCTGTAATCAAAGGTCAAACCAGAATCAGATATGATTTGTAAGATTGATATGAAACCTAGAGGGAGTTCGGCATGCTGTAGCGCTGCATTCTCCTGTTAACAATGACACTGATTGGCCTTTTTGAGATGCAGCCTCTCCTGCACTGAATCTAATTAAACCGGAAGTATCCTTCAACACAAAAGTCGCTGCCGCACACGAATCCCAATCTGATTACAGTCGATCCTAATGACCGTCAGTGCTGCATGAAATGTGAGACGAGATCCTCGGACAAAGACGATGCTGTGTACAGCAGAAGCAACGGTTGGATTAACCAAAATAACAACTAAGTCATAACTTGTTTACTGACAGCTCAGCCAGAAGAGTAATTATGGTAAAACAATATTTCAGTCTGCCAACAAGGTAGCCTTCATCCTGCACTGAGAGTCTGGGCGACGCCGTCATCTCGTAGCGATTGTTTCTCTCATGAGACTGAATGGACAATATAAAAAAGAACACGTCTTCGTCCATGTCTCTCTCTGACTCGTGGTTTAGATGAATGAATCTCGCTTGAAAGCGTTTTTTTGGAAACGGATCAGTGTCGGTCTTTTCCGCACCTGTGCGAAGAAGGAGTTTTCTCTCTCAGGTCAAACTTTGACGGCTCTGTACTGTTGCATTTCTTTTTTTTTTGCCTTTCAATGTGTAAATAAATGATCTATTCATCCATCAAGATGTGTATTAGTGAACACACGGTGAAGAGGTGATTGCATTTGTGCCTCAGAGGTCATAACCTGTGTCCCGCTCTTTGCTGCAGGTGTACGAGGTGTTCAGTGTGATCCGCGATCTGGGAGCCATCGCCCAGGTGCACGCTGAGAATGGAGACATCGTAGCCGAGGTACGCCGCTCCACTCCAGAATGAGAGCCGGGGTCTGGCTGGGGTCCAGACGCGGGGTTTTCTGATGTGAAACGGAAAATGAAAGCCCGAAGCTTTGAGTGTCTCAACGACGCTGCTCGTCTCTTTCACTGCCAAGGCTGGTCGTGACTCAACATCTCCCATTTTTAACTGTGTCTATCTCTGTGTGTGTGTGTGTGTGTGTGTGTGTGTGTGTGTGTGTGTGTGTGTGTGTGTGTAGGAGCAACACAAGATCCTGGAGCAGGGGATCACTGGGCCTGAGGGGCACGTGTTGAGCCGGCCTGAGGAGGTAAGACAGAGCTTCAGCCCGCCGGACACCGACCCGTCTGGGTCTTGTGCGAAAAGCTGGTTTGGCTTCGGGAAGTGAGTTCACCTCCGTCTTGTAATTGCAGAAGTCCTTTTTTTTTGTGCCGCAAGCGGTTTTGACCTTTCCAACCTCCGCACAGGTTGGTGTTTCGTTGTTGGACAGTTTTAATTTGAATCCGCGGGCCGTCTGGCTGCCTCGGGAGATACTTGCACGTCCTCCTCAGAGTCACCTTCACGTGTTTCACGTAGTAACCTCACAAGTGTTACAGATAGGAGCACATCCTCTACATAAATCATTGTCGTTACGCGTGAACGTCCACATGTGGGAACAGAGTAGAGTAATGACTTACGGCAGCTGTTTTTATTGCTTTTTCTCCTTTTTAAAAAATCCTTTTAATCTTATTCCTAAGGCAACGGCAGACAAAAACCAGTCCTCTGTGGTGATTACAAGCTTCATTTAAAGTGAAACACTGAGTGATCGCTCACTGCCCTGCAGGAATTGCTTCGGCAATGCCGTTCCTGCTCCGATGAATCAAATCTTGATTGTAATCCAAACTGTTATTTTTGTAGTGATTTATAGAGTGGTTATTAAAAGCCTCAGACAGAAAGAGAAACGTAAAAATAAGCCAGTATGATCCAAAAGATGACGAGATGAAGAGTCCACAGTGTTCTCTCCTCTTGGAACACTTTCTTGGTGTTAAGTCATTTCAATATCGCAATCCTGCCACCTCACTTGTCAAAATACACTGCCAAGGTTCTCTTTAGTCTTCTACCTTTTTTTTTTTTTTTTTTTTGGGTTGCTGCGGATGCAAAACAACATTAAAGGACTTTCATGCATCAACAAACCGCAAAGGAACAGCTCCACATTTTGGAAAATATGCTTCTTAGATGAGAAGATGCCACTCTCACGTCTGTCTCCGTAGATACAGACTGCTGGCTTGATAAAATCCACCGACCAGCACCTCTAATGCTCTATCGCGTTTTTGAATCTGAACAAAAACTAAATGTAAAAAGGACATGTGGGCGTTACTTCCTTGAGACGTTTCCAGGCTTTATGCTAAGCTGAGCTAGTCCGTCGCCGGTTGGTAGCTTCATATCTACCGTACAGATGAGAGTGGTATTTTTCATTTAATTCACGGCAAGAAAGTAAATAAGCGTTCTGCCAAAAAATGAAGAACTATTCCATATAAGTGTATAACTACTCTGTTAAGAGTATTTCCAAAAGGCTGCGTTTAAGTTGATTTGGTCCACTCTTTGTTTGTCTTTAACTCATTTTATCTGGTTAGGATTTATTTTACTTATAATAATTACGAGAGTGCATTAGTGTTGATGCCAAATCCCCCATAATTCTACTTTATGATCGTATGAAATGGGGAAATGATGGACCTTTTTTAGTGTTCGGTAGTGAGGAAAGCATGAAGTAGTGGAGTGTGGACTAATATGTCACCCCACCGCTTTCTGTTGTCCCTTCTCTTCTCCAGGTGGAGGCGGAGGCCGTGAACCGCTCTGTGACTGTGGCCAATCAGACCAACTGCCCTCTCTATGTCACCAAGGTGATGAGCAAGAGTGCTGCTGATGTCATCGCCCAGGCCAGGAAGAAGGGTGAGACTCTTAATACATCCTCTACATACAACTGATCTCAAGATAAAAAAAAAAACCACTTTGATGAAAACATTAACTTTACTTCACACATCACGTAAGTTACTCAACTTCTGCCTCGATCTGTTTGTGTGTTTATGTTGTTGAGTTACTTTAAAACACCAAAGGTGGTTAAATTATTGATTTTATCAAAGGAGTCTTGTGGCTTTGAACCCGCTCTGTTTGTAGAGGTAAACAGCTCATTTTAAAGTTAGGAAAAAAACAATGATTCTTATTTTCAACATTGCCAATAGATCCCCTAAATGCTTCACACTGGCCCTTTTAAACTGATATCAATATTTTTAAGTCTTGCTTCTGTCCCGTGATTGATTTTCTTTTGTGCTGGTACCCCTGTCTCTTTCTGGAGGCGTGCCGACTGCCATCTACTGTCGGTAATACACTCTCTGTGGATAACCAGCTTCACTTTAAAAAATTGGAACCATCCCTTTTAATGTCTTTTTGTTTCCAAAACTAGAAACTGGAGATATAAGGGTTCAGATAAAACCACAGTCTACACCACTACCACTGACATAAATACTTCATTTGTGGGTTTCCACAATTCTATTTAAGTTTTGGACTAGAATACCCATACTTGCTTGAAATTACTCCAGCTCCAGTCGAGTGTATTCATGCAGTCGTTTTTCCAGAAAACACAGACGGTAAAACAGACACAAACTAGTTCAGACAGGAACCACTGCAACAGTCCACCCCCAGGAGCGTAGTATCTGGTGGTGTAATTGGGATTGGACTTTTCAGGCACCGTGGTCTACGGAGAGCCGATCACCGCAAGCCTGGGAACAGACGGTTCTCACTATTGGAGCAAGAACTGGGCCAAGGCAGCGGCCTACGTCACCTCCCCTCCCCTGAGCCCCGACCCCACCACACCAGACTATCTCAACTCCCTGCTCTCCTGGTAAGAGGGAGATTCAAGCTGGGGGCACGCAGTGGAATATATCTTTATGTCCAATTGTACTGTCTTCATTTTCTCAATGATGTACATGAAAATTCCGTCTTTCCTCCTCCTCCTTTCCACACCTTCTGCGTAGTGGTGACCTGCAGGTGACAGGAAGCGCCCACTGTCCCTTCAACACCGCCCAGCGGGCCGTGGGCAAAGACGACTTCAGCTTGATCCCCGAAGGCGTCAACGGTACCGAGGAGAGGATGTCCATCATCTGGGACAAGTGTGTGGTATGTATGGCGAGCTAGGGGCGGGACATATGGATACATATCACTATATATTTAACTGTGTACAGTTATATCTACAGGTATCATCTTTCAAATCAATTGATTTTACATACATACATACATACATACATACAAAGTATAGAGACGAGACAAGACACATGCACCAGTAGCAGAACAAAGGGAAATGTGGAACAAAAAACCATGCACACATAAAAAAATGCACATCGATAACAACACACATAAGCACACACTATAGTCCACAGAGAATATCGGGACAAACAAGACCAAATTAGAGTAGGAGGGTGACTCCCTGTCCTGTGCTTGGCTCCGCTTCTCTTCAGGTCACTGGTAAGATGGACGAAAACCAGTTTGTGGCGGTGACCAGCACCAACGCCGCCAAGATCTTCAACCTGTACCCCCGCAAGGGTCGCATCGCCGTGGGTTCGGACGCCGACCTGGTGCTGTGGGACCCAGACGTCACGAAGATCATCTCTGCCAAGAGCCACAACTCGGTACCAGCTTCACGCATTACTTCATAGCGGATCGTGGGAGAGGGAGGCCTCTCAACGTCAAATGTTAAAGCCTCTGTGTGTGTGTGTGTGTGTGTGTGTGTGTGTGTGTGTGTGTGTGTGTAGTTTCTATGTGGTTGATGTTTGTCACATTGGTTTGTTCATTTTCAAATTCTACACATAGTGGCTTTAAGATCCTGTTTAAGACTACTCAAGTTGCTGTTGTTGTAAATGCAGACAGTAAAAGCTCGAAAATAAAATAATAGCTTTATTTATTTAGCACCTTTCAAGCAGAGACGCAGCTCAATCTGCTTCACAGAACAGACTTTAAATGAGGAACAAGGTTAAGCAGAATACTAGAGCAACGATTAACAACATGACTAAATATGTTTTCTATAAATCAAAAGTTAATATCCACACATTTAAGACTGAACAGTTGAAATATGTCCATCTTGTCACATCATTTATGTCTCTAACTTTATTTCGACACGTGAAACTTATTCAGCTCTTCAAGAGGTTTCTAGTAATGAAATGTCTGAGTGTTTAAAGTGATAAGAAATAGGCCGGATGTTGGAACAAAAATACACAAAAAGAAAGCTTTGCGCTCGGGGGCTTTGTTTATATTAAAACAGGAAAGGGGTCCTTCTGGAACAGCAGCCACAAAGTTGGAATCTTGCTCTTTAAAATATCATTGTGTGCCGCAGCGATAAGATTTCCCTTCATTGAAACTAAGCAACCTCAACCAGCCGCACACCACAAGGTACAAAACGTGTGTGAACAGGGGCTTCCTCATGCTTCTGCCATGCAGTGTAAACGTGGAAGTTAACATGACTCCAAATTAAAAAGTCAGATTTAAAAAGAGTTTTTTTTTTTAACTTTCTTAAAAGCACCAAGTGAGCTAGTGATTCCACATGAAATGCATCCCCATCAAAAAGATCAAAATCTACTGTGTGATAATGATTAATGAGGAGAAGAATTCAGTTAACGTAATCGATGGCAGTCAGAGCGACGGGTTTATCAGTCCGCTCTCTCCGTTTGGCCAGCTCACGGTTGGACAGGGTGTGGGCCTCACACAACGTCAAGGGAGTGATGTCATCCCTAAAATCTGGAACACATCGTTACTGATTGTAAGCAGGCGTGTGTGTGTGTGTGTGTGTGTGTGTGTGTGTGTGTGTGTGTGTGTGTGTGTGTGTGTGTGTGTGTGTGTGTGTGTGTGTGTGAGTGAGTGTGACTATTGCCGTGTATGTTCTTTGACTTTTGTTTGCTTAAAAGCCCGTCATGTTCTTCGGTTTCTTTTTTTATTCCGCTCGGTCAGAAATATGACGGAACTACTGTTCATGGGAGAAACAGCTCATTTGGAGTGTGTGTGTGTGTGTGTGTGTGTGTGTGTGTGTGTGTGTGTGTGTGTGTGTCACACAGTGTAGCCTGGCCTACTGGTGATCTCATTTCAGGCTCTGCCATGACCTCAGCTCCGGTAGCTTTTAGGAAAGAGCAGTCATACAGAAGCTTCCACCCTCCCTGTCCTCACACACACACACACACACACACACACACACCCAAACCACACAGACGACCCCGCTTCTTCTTCCTCGTCGTCCTCCTCCTGGCCTTAAAACTGAGGCCTCTGAACCACATCAGCGGTACGATTTAGCTTTGCTGTCTTTATTAGCATTAGCAGCCAGAGGGGACACTTTCAACTGTGCGTGAGTTAGATCAGTTAAGCTCCTTACACAAGTGCACTTCAACCCATAAACATCCCGCTGATTTTACATGCTGGCGTCGTGTGCGAACACAAACTGTCCTGGCAAGTCTCCAGAGAAAGACTTTAATAAATCCCTGAATTCCAGCAGCAACATTCCAAGATACGGCACAAGGTTACATCATCCTTATGATGGGGGGGGGGGGGGGGGGGGGGATCGGCTGGAGAACATGAATCACAGTGTTTCTGTGATGATTTGATATTTCCAGCAGGAGGAACAACAGCTGTGCCTCAAATAGTTAAATAAATAGTCTAGTAATAGTAATAAATGAATGAATTTCAACTAAACATTTCCATTGTTTCCTGTCAATTGAAGAACGTTTTCGCTGTGTTCCCAAAAATCCAGCCAAGAGAATAAACCTCCTTTCAACTGCAAAATAATAATTAAAAAAAATCCATAATTTAGAACCCTTCTGTTCTGTGTCGTCCTCCTTTTCCAACTGACTGCTGTTAAACTTGAGTGAGTTTACGGCTGGAGACGTAAGTTGGAAACAGGAATGAGTACCTGAGATGAATAATAACCTTTCCATCAAGAAATGACGTCACGCGTCGTGTGCCAGAGCCCCGCTTTACTCTGGAAAAATGGGGGATTGATTAATCCTCTTTTAAAATGTGGATTTATTTCCGTATATTTGCATGCATTTGTGGACGTTTTTGACAGACGTTCATACCTAACCTCCCTTTTTCATTTCCTTTTCATGTCATCGCTCCCCTCCGCAGACTGTGGAGTACAACATCTTTGAGGGCACGGAGGTGCGCGGCGGGCCTCTGGTGGTGATCAGCCAGGGCAAGATCGTCTTGGAGGAAGGGAACCTTCACACCACTGAGGGCTCGGGACGCTTTGTGGCCCGCAAACCCTTCCCCGACTACGTCTACAAGAGGATAAAAGCTCGCAGCAGGGTACGTTCTGCTGCCGTCTGTCCGTTGCGCGCCTGCACACCCGTTAGGAGGACGGGACGTTTCTCCTTCATTCTAGCTGACGTGAGTGTCTGTGTCTTCTTTTCTTAAAATGCAGCTGGCTGAGCTGAGGGGCGTGCCCAGAGGACTGTACGACGGGCCGGTCTGCGAGGTGTCGGTCACCCCCAAAACCATGACTCCCTCCTCCTCCGCCAAGACCTCGCCTGCCAAGCAGCCCAACCAGCCCGTCCGTAACCTGCACCAGTCTGGCTTCAGCCTATCCGGTGAGTGGACACGTTGGCCCGCAATCATTTCCACAAACATGTTATGCTGAGGAAGAACTGTACAGAAACTTCAAACACTGCCAATACTAGCTGACAGGAAAGAACAGTTTAAACCATTCTTCTCTCGTAGATGGTTAAACGGCCGAGGTGACTTGCCTTGTTTTCGGGGTTTGCAACCTCTACTTCTTCTTCTACTCTGTTTTCTGACAGATTACAGCTGTACGTAAAGCGTAGCCTTGTAGCGCCAACTTATGACGAAAAACGACGCCGTGCATAGCCTAGTTTATACGATCCAAAATGAATTTTTTGCAACGTTTCAAAAGTTTGCTTTCATTTAGTCTGAAAATTGAATGGAAACACTGCTTGTCTTTTGTTACTCAATTCTGAAGACGCATTAAAGGAATTCTCTGATCTCTATGAACAGAAGCAAACTATTCATTTCTCTGCATGCAGTGTGATCGTCTGCCAAACAGTGAGCTTCTATTATCACTGTTTGATTCTATCATTTATGGAATCCAGTGACGGGTCCTCTCAAAATGCACTTTCATCTATATTATCAACTGACAAGCTGATAAACTGCAGGATGTAGTGTGTGTGTGTGTGTGTGTGTGTGTGTGTGTGTGTGTGTGTGTGTGTGTGTGTGTGTGTGTGAGGCTGGAGGGGATAACGGAGCTCTATTTTGTAAACAGGCTTACGTAAAGCATGAAATCTTCAGCTTTATAGAAGGTGCATTTCTGCTGCTGCTACTTGACGCCATAAAGCCTCCATAAATGGAGCTAAGGTCACCATTCACAGAGAACCATACAGAGAAATTGTTGTTTAACATTTATTTCTACCTATTTATTGAAATATGTGACCTGCGGCGTGTGTGGAAAATGTTTTTGGGGTCCCAGTGGATCATGGTGTTGCAGTACCACAGTTGGCCACTGGGACAAACTACACTACGGATGGGAAGTAGCTCTGTGTATACCATGCACTGTATATAAGAAGTGCGTGATGCTTGCAGCAACTCATACATCCGTGATCTTTGTAGAGTCGACGTTTTTTAAAGTGCCTGCCACAATCCAGAGTCCATAATAGTTCTAGCCAACTGTCCATTCTGGTTGTCACAGGCGCTCAGGTTGACGACAACATTCCTCGCCGGAACACCCAGCGCATCGTGGCGCCACCGGGCGGCAGGGCCAACATCACCAGCCTGGGTTAGAGGCCCCCCCCCCCCACTGGCCGCTGAGGAGGAAACGAAAGAGATCGGAGGACGGACGGCCGACGGGAGCTGAGGGGTCGAGGGAACCACGCCACGACGCCGGGAGCCGAAAACCCATCGCAGCACCTGACCGGGCCATCCGTCAGCCTCAATCTCTCACCTCCTCCTCCGCTGGCTTTCCACGGGTCTCCTCCTCCTCCTCCTCCTTCTTCCCAAAACCCCCCCCGATCCTAGAGGACACCGATAGAAACAAAAACAACAACAACAAGAAAAAAAGGTCTGCCTCGTATGATGAAAAAAAGAGAAAAAAATGAAAACACTCCTCATTTGAGCACTTTTGAATGCATTATTTCATTTCATTTTTTTTTTACACCGTACTTTCTCCCTGCCATGTGTCCTTTTGATGTTTGATTTACTGTTGTGAGACTAAACTGAATTAACACAGCTAAGAGAAGAGGAACATGTTCATGCAGGATGTGCATTGTGTTCCCACTCTTTCATTTGGGAGAGTAGTCTAAATGGCACACCGGTACAAAAAAAAAACCAGTATTGTTTTGATCTTTTCTTGCTTTCCTTGAACAGGCCAAACAGCAGCTTTGTTTGGAATCTGAACAGTCTTACAGTTCATTCAGCCGACGAGCTGTCGAGCTTATTTGTGATTTGTATTATTATCGTTGCACTTCTGTTGCTTCACTTTCCACTGCATCCCCATCTGTCACAACATCAATACCCAATTGATTATTAGCCAGGAGGACGGCCTTAAGGTTTGAAAAATGGAACAACGCGGCGACCTTTTTATTATCGACCCTGGCTGCACTGACTCATCTCATGTTTTCCCACCTGTGGCTTTGTGTAGGATCATAAGTAGATAACCATATTCCACATTTGGCAGCTGCCTTAGAGCTTTTTCTTTTCTTTTTTTTTTTTTTTAGCTGAGGAGCTTCGGCAGGTAGAAAATGGAGGTTGATGATAAGTGGGAGAACGGAGGGAAAGATCTGGGGAGGAAAGAGAAAGTTTTACTCGCTTGTCGCTTCAAACGCAACCTTTTGAGAGAACTTTCAGAGAATCCTAAACGTCCATGAAGGTTTTGATTAACGGCCGTTGAGGCTCCTGATCCCCGTCCATCACCATCCAGTGCATTTACACACAGAATGTTTCTCCTCCAAATGTGACTGTTTTATACTCATCAAAACCCCTCTTTTCTTTTCTACTCTTTATGTGCCTGAACCCACAGAAGTTGTACTGATAGTTTTTTGGTTTTTCTTCTTGTTTTGTTATTCTTATTGAGGTTAGTGAAGGATGTAAGATAAAGAGGAAAAAAAAAGAAAGATGTAAAATAGCCAGGATAAAGCCGATTCAAAGGTGCCAGATTTTGCGCTTTCCACGGGGCCCGCTCTTGTCGGCGGAGCCCCTGTAAAGACGGAAAAACGCTCGATATCTTGAAATGTTCTAATGTTTTAGGGTTTTTAACTTTGTCGTCAAACTGCTTTTTAGTGTCATTCTGTAACTAGGCGCCTGAGGGCCGAGCGCTTTTGATTTACGCTTGAAAGTAGACATGAGCTGATGTACTTCTGACTAGTGTGCGGTGTTGATGTGTGAGGGATGGGACAGCGGCGCAGCGGGCCCCCTGTGCACCACTTCTTCACTGGTGAGGACGTGACTTTGCTCCGGGCTGTGCTGAGCTCTCGACGTTCCTTATTTTATTTGTATTTTTTTTTTTTTTGCATGATCTGGTTTTCATTAAGCCAAGCGACTGATTTCCTTTGTTAGTCCTCATGCCAACGAGGTCTTGGAAACCAGTCACCATCTCTCTCTGCAGCCCCTTTTCTTCCCAGTGAATCAACACAGAGCAACAAGCTCACCCTGGCGTGGACATAGGGACCGGTTCAATACATGAGGCTCAAGACCGGTCTCTGCTTTAGAGCGCGTTCTGTAGACTAATCTGATGAAGACCATCTCCTGAATTAATGTCCTACTAGTCGCTATAGCAGCGCATAAAAGCTAGCGTTAGCTCGTGTCACTCACACACATACATATATGATGTGTATTTTTATATTTATATATATATATATAAATATAAAAATTTATATATATATATATATATATATATATAAATATAAAAATGTGTATATATATATATATATATATATATATATACACACGAACTACACCAACTCTGTGTTTGTGCTTTCAACCCTAGTTTTCCAGGCTTCCTCCCCTCTGAGCTAACTGGAAGCCTACAGAAGGTCAGCATTATGGATGGTATGTGTGTGTGTGTGTGTGTGTTTTTGTTTTTTTTAAAGGATCCAAAGCAGGGGGAATGAAGCTCGTGTCTGAAGCCATCAAAGATGAGACATGATAGGAATCTCCACGGCAACTTGTGCGCCACACAACAAGGTTTCTGTAAGTCAGGAAGTAGGGAATAAGAACCCGTTTGACTGACTGCTGTTGCCTCGTTTCCTTTTTTTGTAATCACCCTAATTAATGAGAACACTAAACACACTTAAACACAGTCCTAGCCCTCTCTTCTTACAGACACACTCTACACTATGATGCTCCCTCCTGCTCCACTACTTCGGTGGGAGAGTATCGGTGAAGAGATGGGAGGTGAAGTCCTCAAACACAAGCGTAGCTCTTGTGAGAGTAACAGCACGCTCCTTGTAGTTTCTATTTTCCGCGTCACTCCTTCCTTTCAGCTTTGTCTTTATCCGTCTTTCTCCTCTTTTCATTCCTCCCCTCCTCCCCTCTCTGGCTCCGTCGTTGTTTCTGGCTGTTGCCGAGGCGACAGACCCCTCCGCTCTCACGCGGGGCTCTGCTTTTTTTTGTTTGTCATGGCAACGCTTGTCAGATCGGAGGTTGCTCGTAGCAACTCATCTCCTGACCTGGTGCTACTAGAACAGCTCCACACACACACACACACACACACACACACACACACACACACACACACACACACACACACAGGTTTTTATAATTATTCTGTGACAGTTCTGCACCATTTCTACATCATCCTGTGCTGAGTTCCGTGGAATCCAGAATCCCCTGCTGCTTAAAAAAAGTAATAAATCTGTTAGTTGAAAGCGCACACACACACACACACACACACACACACACACACACACACACACACACACACACACACACAACTATACTCCTTTAATGCTCTGTCAGCTTGGATGCTTTTTCTATGCCATATTATGCTAATGATATATGAGTGATATGTATGTACGCAACGTGCTGCAGGCCGAGAGGAGCTTTCCTTCCGTTGAACACCCTCTCGACACCCCCCCCCCCCCCCCCCCGCCTTGTAAGCCTCCCCCCTGTGCAAGTGGAAACTGTGTGATGGTATATGTCTTGGTGGCTGTGGGGTTTCTGGGATGCTTGCTCATTATGGAAAAAAAAGTATCAAATCCCATGGATGGTGATGTTAAAAAAAAAAGAAAACAACAACAAGGACTTCAGAGAATAAAAAAAGAGAAAAAAAAAGATCTCTGTTTCTTTTGTTTCTGACATTCTATGGTAGAAGTTGTGTGAAAGTCGCAAAATATGGACACTGAAGGAAACAAGCACATAGTGAAAACGGAAGAAAATACCTAAATTTGGAACGTTTACGATTACCTTTGGTTTTCCTGCTTCTTTCCCCCCACAGGGTACAGCTATAAGATAACCGGTTGGATCACTTACTTGCATTCCCGGCCATCTTTATTTCCACATCACCTTATATTAACTTGAATTTGTTAACCAGCCATTTAGAAGAGGTACACGTTTGACAAAAACATACTTTGTTTCATGCATGCTATTGAAAACATGCACACATGTAAAACACTTTATAAAAGAGACCAAATAATTGCATGTTGGTGGAGTTAACAGGCCTCTCATTCTTTTCATTTCCTCTCTTCAGTGAAACAAACATAATGTACGCTGGTGTTTCATGTTGGATTCAATGCCGGCTGCAATCATTAGAGCAATACGCACATTCAGGCTCCCTCGTGTGGCTCAAAGCCGTACTGCAGTTAAAAAAAAAAAGACGAAGAAATTCTGCAAAATTATTCGCCGACCCTAATTACATCTCCTGCGACCCACCTGTGGGTCCCGACCCAGTGTTTGGGAACAACTGGCGTAGAGTTTAGAGGTGTTCTGAATCCTCATTATTATTACTGACTGAATCAGCAGAAGAGAAGAGGAGCTTTACTTTCTGGTGACTGAAAACGCACAGATGGTTGCCAACCCTCTGAGTGGTGCTTACGTAGGGTCAAGGCCTTAGTGTGCTTCAAACGAACAAGGTGGGCGTGTTGTCCGGACCGTGTGTAAAATCACTTGTTTTCAGACAGCAGGCCATTATATTGGGTCAATGGCAGGATCCTGTGTTAGAAATGGACTCAAAGCGTGCAAGTAACAACCAAACCTGTGCTCATATCGGACAGTACTCTCTCTGCAGGGATTCTTGATGATGCACGTGGTTGCAACACATTAAAAGTGGCAAAAAATAGTTCATGCGAGGAACCAAAAAGACAACATGAGAGAAGTTCTAACCCTCCGTTCCCACCGCTGTACACACCTGGCCAGCTGCAACAAGCACACCAACGAAAGCATGCCGAGGCCTTTATATTTGTGCTCCGAACTGAATGAAACTGTTCAAACTGGCGACAGAGAGCTTCACTACAGTTGGTATGTTCTCCCAGTGTTCAAGTGTGTGTCCTTTGAAAGTCTTAAGGGGTTAGGTGAGCTGGAAGAGCTAAATTGCACGTAGGTGAGAATGTGTTCGCCCTGTGATAGACCAGGGTCCTCCCTGCATGCCTTTATGCTCAGTGCATGCTGGGATGATCTCCAGTTGGACGAGATAACAAGCAAGGTCACAAAAGATGAATAATTCTGTGTGTGGATCTGCGCCTGCCTCAAAAACAAGCACAGCAGGGTGGTAACGCCGCATGAACTATGTCACAAACTGTGCAGCAGATCTCTATCAGGAGGAAGCGTTTAATGTTTCTCCACTAGGTGGCAGTGCTGTCATCTTGTTCACTCCACTCCCAGCTGTCTCTGTCCTCTGGGGTTTCCTTTTATTTTTCTTCAGCTCATGAATGAAAAATGATATCGGCGGTGAGACATGGGCACATCTTCTGCTGCTCCTGTTAGTGCATTAGCGGAGAGAATAAAAAGCATAATCAACTGCAGTAATCTTCACGTTGGGTCGATACGAAATTAGCCGGAATGTTAATGTGGAATGGTTAAAACCAGTGGTTAATAACCAACTATCAACCTAGCCAGGCCTGGTCCCAAGAGTGCTGATGTGAAAACTCACCATTTCCTGCACTGCAATGAATTGACACTGTTTCCTACATAAAAGCATCCTTTGACATCAGAGGCACTTTCATGTGCCTTCCTCAGAGGCACGCTGGGGTAAAAAAAAAAAAAATGGGAGAAAATATGACAAATTATACACCGAATGAATGTGAATGTTTGAGATTCACATGAAAAGTACAACTTCTCATGTTCTCAGTGCCTCTCTTTGTGTTTTATCCATGGCTTGCATTTTAAAAGGAAAACGCATAAAGGCCAAACTCCAGTCCACCTGAGATCAGCCTAATTTCTCATCCATGAAATGATTTGATGTATTCTATATGAGCCAGAATATGGCTAAACGCACTGCTTTTGTTTCCATGGTCATGATAGTAGGACAGTAAGGATTACATCGACTGATGCTCTGAAATCAAATAGTCTCCTTTGCTAAACTCATTTTATATAAATTAATATACAAACAAACAAACTGTGAAGTCAGTTACTGCCCTTTGACTTTGGGGCACAGTGCATCAAACGAACGCTTTACAGTGTTTGCTAAATTAATAAGGGATCTGATTTGAATTAGTAAATATAAGTCAAGGTGAGGCTTTTAAGTTCCTACGCGTCTGAGCAAAGTTTCTTCAGTTCAGTCCAAGGCTCCCACGCTGACCTTAACCTCAGGCGTTTCTGGGCCCTCCAGTGTGTTGTTCGGTACCGCTCTGTGTGCAAGGTCATGTTATTTTGCCAATTTGTTTTCTTCTTTCTCCCCCGGTTTTCTGACGGATGAAAATATCTGCACTAATTACTTTTGCCAAGGTTGATGCGAGCTGTAGACACAAAACTGCTACCCTGCCATTTTTTTTGCTCTGTGTTTTATTTAACTGCAACACTTAAGCTGTCCTGTTTCTGTTCGTATCAGACGAGACGGGACCACTGACCGCACCAGTGTGCTGACCTTTTCAAGCTCAGTCTGCCTTTTTTTTTTTTTTTTTTTTAGAAATGAGTCCAAACGTGGCTTGTGCTCGTTTGCTGCCCGGAGTCTAACTGTGGCTATACGACTCAGCCCACAGCATCACATCTACCTCCATACGCGTTTCTGAAACTCAAGACCTTACGAAACCGCTTAAATCACTCGGCTCACTTACTGTGAAATGGTGTTATTTAGAATTTGACAACCGCAAAATTGGAGGCAAAATAACGAGATATCCAGGCACAATTTGGATTGTTGAGGTGTAAAAGGTGTTTTGATGAAGTCGAGAGCAACTTGAATGAACAAAGGAAAGAGAACTCAATGTGCCAGATGGCAGCTGAGGGCTGTTGAGACAAATGTTCAGTGACATGAGTATTTCAGTAAATACATCTTACATGGCATTTGCGCCCTCTCACACGCCGAGGCTTAAAGTCTTTTCTAATTAATATTCATTCATGGTTGTCGCCATTTAAATCAGTTATTTCAAGTCCACACTGCTTTAATAGCTTTAATAATTACAAGTGCCAGCACTAAAAGTTGTTAGGAAGAAGCTAATTAATTGAATCCTGTATGGACCGTTCCAACGGAATTGCATTGTTTACTTCCTGTCAGCTGGTGAGGGAAGTGAGGGAAGGCTCATTTTGGGACTCACCTTGGTGCCAAGCTGGTGGCATAATACGTGCATTTGATTGTAATAGAGCATTTTTGTTATGAATGTAACAAATTCATTCCAACTATTAAACGACAATGATATTTAATAATAACCCGGTGGGCAATTGTTAGCCAGCTCCCTCTTTTATTGTTTTGTGCCAATCGCTAAACTTTCTAAAGTTATGTCTCTATAAATCTAGACCTTTATACCGGTACTTGTTTTATTTATTTTTTGTCAATGCACTAAGTTAAGCTGATGTTAGCTAGCAATGGCTCTGTTCAGAAATCTCAAAATTTAATTTTGAGATAAAACCATTAATGTTAGGGAGAAATAATCCTTGTTGAGGTGTAAAAAGTAAAAAGACAGGAGGCTGCAGTGTTTACAGCCTCTGTCATGACTTATGCTAGTAAATAATATAGCATCACTTAACGTTTTCTTTCTTTTATTGTTTGGAAGCATTTTTCATTCAAAGGTGACACAACACAGATTATGATGGGTTACAGTGGGACTCGCCTCATTCACATCAATGGAACTGGCACCAGTGGCAGAATTGGAACGCTGTCACGATGAAGTAATGACCCCGCCTTCTTCTGTAGGTTCCCTAACTGCAACAGAGAAATAAACTGGGACAGTAGTAACAAAAACGAGAGAAAGCAACAGATTCATTTTCTAGAGTTTCTGCAATAAAATCACTTCGTTCCATTGCAATGCTGAAATACATTGATCAAAAAAGCTTGTTTGTTTCCCCTGTTCAGTCACTGTATGCTCCCGGCACTCAGCGTCCTCATTCAGATCTTCAAGGACCTTCGGCTGGTCTGATCCCATTGCAAGATGATCTCTAGTTTACTAATTGTGATTAGACTTCTGTTAGTTAAGTTTGTGACCTACACACAAGTCTTATCAGGGACAGTAAGAGGAAACACCTGTTTAGCATAATGTGTTTAGCATAATGTGTTTAGCATAATGTCAGAGTATGTTCACAAATAGAGTGGTGCAGGGATGACGTGTTTTTGAAGGCCAAGCACAGGTTTCCTCAACAAACAAAACAAACTCCATTGGATTTTGGATCAATGCAGAACATAAACTCTGTGGCAAACACAACTTTATGATATTAGATGTTTTGTTCAGCAAGATAATCTTCACTAATAAACCACTTTAATGATTTTGACATTGTGTCACTGCCTCAAAGCTTATCAGGTGGACTTGTGTTCAGCGTTCTATGGGTTCATCACGGAGTGTCCAGTTCTTTAAGTCATTAAATAATGATGATGAATGCTACTGCCATGAGTATCCGTGGCTAAAAATAAGTGCCTGAGATTGAAGGGCATTACATGGCGTATGGGACAAAAGGGGAAACTTCAGAGTTATAACCCACCATTATTTTTGTCATATTACAATTTCCAATGCAGCTGCTCTCCAATCTATCCTACTGAGTAAATGTTAAAATTAAGAAAATTGGTCATTGTCCAAAAAACTTTAGAAGCACTTGGAACCGATAAATGAGGAAGCCCAAAATAAAAAAAATAATTAAAAAATGTATTTCCGCTGGCAGACATCAGTCACCCCTTGTGTCACATTGAGTCATCTAAAAGTAAATGAAACAGAGAATTATTAACAGAAAGGACACAGCGGGGACTTTTTTGGCAACTTTAACCACGAAACTTAATTCCAGGAGCTGCATTTGCCAGCAGGGTTACTCATTTTTAGCACATTAGCTGCAACATCAGTGCCGAGACATCGTGACGTAACAATTGAGGAGATGTTGCATACGAGAGAGTTTCATTAAGCAGCACTTAAGCAGTGGGTGGATTTGGTGTGGTTGCTTTCCCGTAGCTTTCCCACATACAGAAGTTATGTTTTCTGAGAGTGTCAATAGAATTTCAATTCTATGCTCAGTCACTTGGAAGAACTCCAGAAGAGAAGACTGTCAGAAGAAGTTTCGGGAAAGTCTCCCCGTTTGACACATAACACAAACGATACTTTCTTCATCGGAAATAATGATGCTCCTTTGCTACCCTGACGCAGTTACAGTTCTTGTCATCTGCTCGACGTCGTTATTAATCATGATCGCCGATTTGTAATGAAACGGCTCTTTGCTAAGTCGACTGATTAGGTTAAACGGCACACGCTTGTCTTTGCAGTAATGGAAGCCTGGATCCATTCATCACAACAGCGTTGGCAGCTGCAGCAACACTGTTTGAATGAGGCGCTGACAATGAGAGCCGCATGTTTAATAGGAATCTGATGCATTTATTTCCATAAATGATATTTGAGCTGATGGGAGTCGGAACAACACCGTTCGACTGCTCGTCACACACACGCACACACACACACACACACACACACACACACACACACACACACACACACACATACACGCGCGCACACACACACACACACACACACACACACGGTCGTGTTTTCACGACTTTTGGGGACATTACATTGACTGAGGCTCAATCCCAATAGCCACACCAACAGACTTTGAGGCGCGCTCCCATAAGGGTCCGTGAGGGTTCAGGATCTGTCCCACTGTCCCCCAGATATTTTGAGCCCTTTATGAACACTTTCCGTAAGTCTGCAGTTCTGCAGACTTTGTCCAATTACCCACAAGTCTAACAAAGGTAAACAAAGAGGACGGCACATGGGTGTTCAACCTGGCAAATTACATTTACTCAGAAACATTAAAGGTTAAAGATGGAACATTAAAACACATGAAATCAGAGGAATGGAAGCAGAGATTATATTACACAGATTTATTCATCAAACATTTCATTTAGTCACTGAAGCTGTTCTGACAAAAACGAGTAAATAGATTAATTTAAATTACCTCTCACCTTGTGAGGAAAGTGCCTGGAAGACATTCAAATTAGGGAGTAAATAAATTATATTTTTTGACGTGAAGTCAGTAAGTCCCTGAGGGTTCAGGGTTTAAGGCCTTAGGGGGGACATTGGGATTGGGCCTTACATTCATTTCTTGGAATTACCTTAAACGCCTCTACCAGCCTAATCCTAACCCTTAGCCTAATCTTACCCTAAATTTAGCTGGACCCTCACCTTAAACCATGTCTTCACTCACTAAAACGATTTACATTATGGGGATGTGCGATTGTTCCCAATTTGTCTCCCTGAATAAGATGAGTCCCCACAATGTCACTGTTCTCATAAGACGACTAGATGGTTCTTGATGAATCTCCATCTACCAGTGTCCCTCTAGTACTGTCATCCCCTCATGCATCATTATTTTTTCTAAGGTTTCTTTTCTCTTTGAAGGCAGCGTCTGCTGTGCAATGCTGTGAATTTTAGCCAAACAGAAAAAAAAAGGCGAGGATGAATTGTGTTACGTAGCTTTGACATTCAAGCATGAGAAAAAAGTCACTGGAGATGAAAATTCATTTTCCATGTTTATACTTTCAGACTGAAACGGATTTTAAGTAATGCATAAAAATGCGATATAATTCCAAGCGTGAAATGTCATTGTATTTACTAATATATTTATTCAGCCATGCCTCTCTAATGAAAAGTCAACGCATCTCTTTCTGCTGTACTTGTCGCCTAATGCAGTGTAACATTGAGTGCCTGGCCGCATAATGTCAGAAAACGAGAGCTGCATGTTTATTAGTTGTCCGAGACATTTACAGTGATGTGAAGTGTGGGAGCTTACAAGAGTTTTAAACAGGGGCGTTATCCTCCTGAACGGTTGCACAATGCCATAATGTTAAAGTACAACAATGCAGAATGAAGGTTACTCTTCTTCCGACCTTACCTCAGGTGACTGTGAAATGACAAAATCATCCGTCTTCGAGAAACCCTTTTCAACGCCCTGCATTTCCCAGATAAGCATTCTCAGGCATTCATCACTGATATGATGTCTGGAGGGTACAAAAGAAATGCCTTTAATCAAAGCACAGCAGAGAACAACAGCTCTGTAATGGGAGGAGGCAAAGCATTTATAGTGAAGAGGAAACGTGTGACAACTTCTTAAAGCAGATCAGACAACCAAAATGTCTTTCTTTTTAAAACTATTAATCAATTTTCATGACATGTTTCTTCATGAAACACTCACGTTGTCTGGACACTGGACCACACAATGTTTGTTTATGCATTTGTGTGATATAGTGGGCTTTTTCTTGTTAATTGATGAAATTCCAACAAAGCGTGTAGGCTGAAACACCAGAGACATGCACAAAGTATAATGCAAGCCCATACAATCGCCTCATAAAATAATGGTCTCTCAGAGAGATTTAGATTCGTTGGGAGTCTTCGTTGTTGATGATGGGCTTCCTGTGTGTTTGCATATGTCATGACACTCATACACACTTTTATTAAAGGTTGTAGTGATTTATTTTTTATAGCCTCTACTGCAGCAGTGATTTGGTTTATTCAAAGTTAATTAACCTACCCTTTCATGATGTGAACCGAATGCCAACAACCTCGCAGCAATCTCCTTCCATCACAAGGCCACAGGTGCACATTTATTTCTGGCCTTGGATACTAGTGGAAAAGCAATAAGATTTAAAGATCCATTAATCGACATTTTATAAATCGACAACAATTCAAGCGAGTATGTAAAATGTGGAAGGGCTCACTCGTAGTGATGAACCCACCAACTCTGCAACGCTTCAGTGGTTTTGGGCCTCTTTTAGGATTGAGCCTAAGTCCACCCACTGCATCATTTTGAAAAATGCAACAAGAAAATAAAAGTGGGCAAGGGGCTAAGACACACTTCTTTATGACGAAAGCCTTGACGTGGCGTCAACCAACATGACAGGCACTGAATTTGATGGATTTACTGAATTACACCCGCTGCTGGAAGACTACTTTGCCGGCAGCAGAGCGAGTTCCTGCTGTAGTCCCCTAGTGGCGGGTAGCGGGGACCCACCAGCTCGCTGTTCCGCTTATTTTCTGTTACCAATTTAGCGTTAGCATGAAAACATGGTGGAATTAGTAGGCTAACGTTAGCAAGCTAACTAGGCAGCCGCTAAATGAGTAAAATTAAAAAAAGCGAGTAATTCATCGACACACTCTTGTCACAGTGCAGGAAAGCACATTGCTAATACTAGATAATCATCAACACGGATTCACTGGATGTTGTAATGTTGTGCTGATAGCTTGATTTCCAGTCCAAAGAAAGGAGAGAACAGCCTTGTGCTGTGCTGTAATGCAACACAGTGGTTACTGAAAACGTTGAAACGATAGTACGTATGTGTTTCATCACAGTACAGTGAATATCATTTAGTTTAAAGTTTAACTACTGAATTACTCATTTTACTCAGTTAACACCAGAAAGTGATGCAGTATTTTCCGGTGTTTGCACGGGGAAAACACAACTGCCACTACAGGACAGCAGTATTCAAAAATAGAGAAAACCATCTGACACCTGTTCATTTATTCAACAGCACCACAAGCTACCATGTCAAACATTAAAAGTCGATCCAACGCATCTTTGATGCAGCCTCAACAAAAACAAAAAACTGTCCATTGAAAGCTTCAGAGGGGTTTTGTTTGTTTGAGACTGCACTATATTGTTATTTATCCCACATCCACATAACAACTGATATTTCTTCCCTCCAACAATTTCTAACTGTTCTTTTCAAAAAAATAATCCGTGACAGTTATTTTAAATCAGATACCTGCGCATGTTTTGTCCCCTTAAAGCGGAGTTAACACGTGTAAAACAGACACTCTTACACCAGATTCCACTTTCTCAGAGCTGTCAGTGAGCGCTAATTGTGCCGGGATTTAAGAGTATCTCGCCCTTCAGGGCTTTTGTGAAATCTGCAGAAATACCACTAATGTTTAAAGAAATCAGGTCTCCGGAGTTCTTTTACAATGCCATTTCAATGACATTCTGTTATCTGTTTTATTCCCTTTCAAGTGCAGATAGAGATTCCTACAAGCCGTGTGTCCATACTTCCACCAAAGACGGTTGTAATATATTGGAAAAGTCACTTGCCAAGCGCTCATACTCCAGTGTTCTTCCTGTTGATCACTAGGTAGCTCCTATTGAACACTTTGACACGTAATGCTCGGCCTCTATTCATGAGCAGCTGAGTGCTGGCTGTTGAGTGTAGGCAAAATATTACTCATTCACTTTCCCAAGTTATGTTTTTTTGACACTTCAGGCATTTACACTGGCATAAAGCCCATAGGCAACAGAGTTATCGTCTGCCCGCTCTGGAGCCAAGTCTCACTGCCCGCTGGCGCTGCAATCTGAGGGATTTATATATGTATGCAAAAGTTGTATGCAAGAGTTTCCACGAAGCACAAGGCTTTATGCTCAAAAATTCCACTGTCAAATCAACATGCCGATCAAACAGCCTCTCCTGTAACGCCGAGAGAAAGGCGTAAGACCTTGGCCGATCTGTGACCGGAGGGGTTCTGCGGTACCGGCGTTCCACTTGCCGAGAGACACCACGCCTTCAGCAGACTCTTACTCTGGATTTGAGCCTGATCCGGACCACAGACCGATGACGAAGAGGTCGACAGCGGCCCGCAGCAACCCCACGAGGAAGCAGCGACGCGGTTTTGGGCCGGGACATCAGAGGTATTGGACGTGGGGCCAGGACTGGAGGTGTGGGTGGCGATGTGTCCTTGTGGTTTGGCAGCCAGCACCCCAGTTCTCAGGCAGCGTCCACGGAGCACGCTGTGAAAGGCTTTTTTGAACTCCCGGCTGAAGCATGGGTAGATAATGGGGTTGATGCAGCTGTTGAGGTATCCCAGCCAGAAGGTTATCTTAAAGATGGTTTCAGAAGGCTTACAGGACGGGAAGATTGATCCTAAAGAGCACACACAGACAACGACAAATCAAAATATGAATGGAAACAGATCCACCACAATACTTTTAGTCCCAGCTAGAAATAGAAAGCACAAAGGGAGGGATTTCTTTAAATTTACAGTATTTTGTGAGTTGGTCTCTGTCTCTCTGTCCCTCCTCTCCAGCCACATTCCCGATTCCCCAGGCCCCTTCATTGCCATTTTCCATCCGTCCACCAGATGCCCTCTGACTTTCCCTCCTTTCCCCATCACCTGACTGCCCCGCCCATCTACACACCTGTTACCACATTCCTCATCTGATCTGCAATAACCAGGCCTTCCCCACTCACCCCCTGACCTGCATCTCATTTACTCATCAGCCTCTCAGTTCATGTACCGGACCCAGTTCCATTCATTACAAGTCAGTTCTTCAAGGTTGTAAACTTTTTTCTTCCGAGCTTCTGTAACCTGAACCTGGAACCCGTACCCGCCTGTCTGTAAGTCTACATATGTACTTTTCATCGGCATTAAATCCCTGAACTTACCTGCTTTGTCTGCATTTGGGTCCAATCCTGCATTTCATTGGTTATGACAACACTAACAAAAGTCATTTTAACAAATCATTTTTGGAGAAAATCTAAAAACAGTATGTGATTATTAGGAATTTTGTGAAGATAAATTGTAAGAAATTTGAAGTTGGCTACTGAGTTCCGCTATATAGCCAAACGTTTGTGGACACGCCACTCCACATACTATTGTGTACCTTTTGGACTGGGGCTGTTTTTAAAGATTTGGGCCCATTAGTTCCAATTAACAGTAATCTTGATGCTACAACATACATGATATTTTAGTTTAGTATGTTTCCAATATGACTCATAGACTGTGGGTATTTGCCGGGTATCTCATGCAGCATTTTTTTCCCTTTACGCAATCTGCACTATCTATTTAAACAAGTGCACTGTTGCTACATCCTGTGCTTAGCACTGCCCAAGATGATTGTGATTGGTTTAAAGAAATACTAACAAGTTAGAGCGTCCCTGTCCCCCCCCATAGCAGAATGAAAATGTGTGAGACCTTTTGACGCATAGCTCTGTGGAGATAGGTCTGGCTATGCGAGACTAGTGTGTCTCCAACTTTGTGGCACCAGTTTGTGTTTGGTCTCCTGTTTAAACCCACCGTGCACAAAGCCAGGTGCATAAAGAAATGGTATTCCTAGTTTGTTGAGGAAGAACTTAAATGAGCCCTGAACTCAACTCCATCCAACCCCTTTGGGATCATTTCCATTAACCAATGTGCAAGACCAATTTTTCACAAACGCAATGTCTCACAGCGGCTTTACAGGATGCCATTGATGAGCAGCAGTCCCCTCCTTTTATGAGCTCTGTAAACATACTGTGCAAGTGATTGGCCGGCATGGTTGCGGTGGCCACCGTGTGCTGCAGTTCAAAACAGGGTCTCCATCTGAAGTACTCAGGAAAAATACAAATTGAGAAATTCTGTAGTTTTTCAAACACTTCTCTTTGGGAATCTCAGACTATCAGTGTCTCAGAGGGCTGCGCTGTGAGCCGTGAAGGTCTGTCTCAATTGAAATGCGTAGCTATTCTCCGATGACTGGCTGCCTTGGGAGGCTGCGGGGTGACTGAGGATGCCTCCAGGCATTACAGCCCATTAAGCCTCACGCCTGCTATCTGTAATAGCTTTCATATGAGGGAGCAATAGTTTGGTTCATTCCATTTCATCTCACAGTCGAAGCCTATTCTGCTCCAGCGTGGTGTTTTATTTGCTCTCTTTGGTCGCTTGTAATTGAATTTCTTGATGTCTCTTCTGAGAAACGCGAGCAGCAGTAGAGTCGAGGGACCGCGTGGAAAGAGGCAGGTCCTGCCCGGTGTTGTGTTCATAGAGGGAAACGTACCATCAAGCATCATTATGCCAATGATTCAGGCCTCAACAGCTATTGCATCACAATAGCTACAATAGTAACCCACAGGGGTGTTGCTGTCAGAGCTACATCATAAAAAAAAAGGCTCCGTCTGTATTTTTAGCCGTGATAGCGGCACGGCTCTGTGGATGGCAATGTTGTTCTGTCAGTGACATACATGGTCAGCCCACCACTTTGGTCCAGACTGAAATAGCTCAACAACTATTACCATTGCCATGAAATCAGATATTCATGGTTTCCTTAAGGTTGAATCCGGACTCTGGTGATCCCCTGACCTTTCCTCTAGCGCCACGATGAAGTGAACACTTGTTTTTTTAGTGAAATGTTTTGACAGCTATTCTCCTGACGAGAGCAGCTACACATTCATAATAATATATGACAGCGATGATGCTCGTCTGCCTTAATGACACCGCAGTCTACACATCTTTATAACTGCTGATGTCTTGAATCAGAGTTCTATTGAGTGAAACATGATGCAGATTCCTCAGTAATATATAAAAAGTGTCTTTGTATTTCATTGTCTGATAACCAAGAATGATATATGACATGAAAGAATTACTCGTAAGTCAGTGACATTCTCAGCCTAGATGCCTTGACACACAGTTCAAGGCGTGCTTACTTCTCATTGGAATTTTTACAGCCAAGTGAAATATCAATTACAGTACCATGAACCTTTCCGAGAATGATATGACTATATAGCATTGATTAAAATACTAAAATTAAAATGGAGTTCCACTGAATAAATCTTGACAATAAAAAAACCCAAAAAAAACGAGCTACAAATTCCAGTAAGTCTAATTTACACTGTCACAACACGTTTTGATTGAAATGTCTTAACATCTACTGGATGGATTGACAAAGAACTTTGTACATGCATACATAGTTTCTAGATGATGAATCCAGATGATCCCTAGACTTTCCCCGTTGCGCCACCAGGAGTTGTACATTTGTGGTCTTAGCATTGTCACTGCGAGCACGTTAGCTATAGCATTTAGCTCAAACCACCACTATGCACAAGTGCAGCCTCACAGTAGTCTCTTTGTGTTGTTAAAATACATTTTAGGCATTTCCACATGCAGTTTGAGTAGACCTGTTTCTCTCCTGCGTTTAGTTATATCGCTAATGTAAATTAGGGCGGAATGTAGAGCTATTGACAGTATATCTGTGTTTTTCCTACTGTGTGACATGTAAAAAAACGGCTTCTGACAAAAAGCCCTTTTAGCAAAATGTTTCATCAAGAATAATGACATAACCATGAAAGTTAAACTAAAGTCAAACTTTAATAACTTGGTTATTGTGTAGTCTTAATCCCTGTGTCAAAAGACCTGGTAATCAATTCAGGACAGACAGCAGCTCCCGCTTTTTTGGTAGAGCGACTCTTTTGTTT
This sequence comes from Cebidichthys violaceus, assembly GCF_023349555.1. NCBI lineage: Eukaryota > Metazoa > Chordata > Actinopteri > Perciformes > Stichaeidae > Cebidichthys > Cebidichthys violaceus. The sequence goes on from NW_027176266.1 coordinate 561,116, forward strand.
ACACCGTTTACACATTTAATATGGCTGCTTATGAATAGACACACACGAAAAAGAGAGCGCAAAAGATAAAACATATTATTATTTGTCCAGAGGATTTGTTTCATCCATGTCCCCCTCCATCCTGTATAATAGATTGTGCTTTCCTTCAATAAGATTACAGCTTGTGTAACAAAATACACTTTTCAGAAATAATCTCACCATCTGTGACCTGGGAGGTAACTGCTGACAGACTATCACCCTTAAATACACACCGGACCACACTGACAATCACTTATCTCAGTCAAAGTCATGAGCGTCATTTCAGAGGCAATTAAGATTCTAGATTAGGCTTCACAATGGTTGGGCGCTGTCCTCTCTTACGCCTGCAATAACATCGCTGTTATCTCCTTCTTTGACAGAGTCTGACAAAAATGTAGGCGTAATTAATTGAGTATGAAGTCGAGAATATCTGGCTCAGTGGATGTAGCAACTCATAATGTAATAACTGCGCATAATGTCAGCATACGTGTAATAAAAGCTAAGAAAGCCATGCGTGCATAACGCAGAAACACTCTTGTGCAGCATGTAATATGTTATTACAGCATGATAACATTATTACATTATAAATTAAGCAAAAAATAAGTTGAATAATGGAGTACTCTCATTCTCGTCGTAAAGCATAGGAACCCTTCTAGTTTTACTTGATGCAAGAGGAATCCTTAATTTAAAGCAAAGTTTAATAAACCGGGTGATTCTTAGATATATAATATAAATACATAATTACTCCTGTATGGAACAAATATTTCATCTCTGTAAAGGTTCTCATTTGTCCACTTTTTTTTTGTTGCTTAGTTTATAATGTTACAATCTTCTCATAATGTAATATTGTTACATAATGCACAAAACTGTTATTTCATTATGCGCTCATGGCTTTCTTACACAATGTGTTTTTTATTACATCATGGGGTTCTATTACATTTAAATGATTGCATTATGAGTTGCTAAAAGTGGACAGCTCCTGATAGCGTAGCGCATATCTACAGTAATATTTGACTTGGACAGCAGACTAATCCTTAATTAGTTCATTTCTATTCAGTCTTGCCTTTGCATGACTGAATCATTTTTTTATTAACATTTTAAGAATTTTTCAGAATAAAGCAGGCCTCTTCAAGAAAATTAATCTAATTAATCATTGGAGTTCTCATTATGACATCAATTAATTTCTAAATCCTTTTTTTAGATTCATATGATAAAGAAGATCCATCATTTAAAGTTCCTTTTTTGTCAAGTTGGCTGGAGTCACACCCCATTGCTCTCCTTATATTGCCATTGCATTCAAGTCACAGAGCTACCGTAAAGACTTGTTTTTCTGAAAGATACTGTAAATCTATGACAGTCTTTCAAAAGCCCAGTAGTTTGTTTGACTTGAAACTGTTTTTTGGAAGTATTTCCAAAATCCTCAAAGACTCTTATTATATTGTATTACGGACACTGCGCCGTGCAAAAGACTGCTTTTCTGGTAGTTTCAAGTCTGTTGCACCTGTAGCTAAATATGTCAATTACGGCAACCACTATTTTATTAATGCATTCATCGCTTGTAGTGATAACTGTTGAACGTTTCCACACTCACTTCTCTCATAGCATTCAGCAGGCAGCTCTAAAAACCCCACTGTACACTACCTGCTGAGCCCCAAACAGCAGACAGAGATGTTTGTTGAACAGAGTGGAGCATTTAGCAGCTAAAGAGACAGATATTTCCTCCAGGAGTCGGTAGAGATTGTAGAGTTGTTGCTTGATTCGTAATTCATGTGACAAGTTCTTACAACCTTTTTTTTTTTTATTGTCCCGCAAAGAAAACATTGCTTTGGTGAAGATGGACTGAAGAGTCTTTGAGGATTCCAGTAAAGCATTCAAACCGGCAGTGAGTGTTGTTAAATGATCTTCTGGGTTCTTGACGTATTTCTTTTAGATATACAGACCTTTTGCTTTGTGAATATCATGAAAACAAATGAAAAGGCACACAACAGGGTTTAGGCAGAAGTTTAGGAGGTATACCTACCGATGGGTAACACCAGGAAAAAAGGGAGCCAGCATAGAATGAAGCACCCGACAACAATGCCGAGAGTCTTGGCTGCCTTCTCTTCTCTTGAGAACCTCAGCAGCCTCGGCAGCGAAAAGGTGGTGCGTTTATGTGTCGCGGCCCCCTCGTTGCCCCCCTCGGGCTTCCCTGTCTGAGCAGCGTTCCCTCTGTGAACTCTCAGCATCACCCCCTCAGTCTCAACGCCTTTTCCCTCACTGCTCTTCCTGTACGTCTTCGTCTCTCTCTTCGCCACAGTATACACGCGGCAGTACATGGCCAGGATGATGGCCAGAGGTATGTAGAAGGACCCCAGTGCTGAGAACAAAGCGTAGCCGGGCTCCTCCGTGATGCTGCACACCGTCTCGTCTTCTGGGTCGGGCTCCCTCCAGCCAAACAGGGGGCCCACGGATATGGCTCCCGAGAGTACCCAGAGCGCCACCACCGCGGTCAGGCCTCGCCGCCCCGTCGCCATGGCAGGGTAGCGCAGAGGGTAGCTGACAGCCAGGTAGCGGTCGATGGAGATCACACACAGGCTGAGGATGGAGGCGGTGCAGCAGAGGACGTCCAGGGCGGCCCAGACGCTGCAGAAGGACCGGCCAAACACCCATCTGCCGAGAGCCTCCGAGGTGGCGGAGAAGGGCAGGACGGCGGAGCTGAGCAGCAGGTCCGCCGCAGCAAGGTTGGCGATGAAGTAATGCGTCACGGAGCGCCAGTGGCGGTGGAGCAACACCGACAGGATGACCAGGATGTTACCAAGAACCCCGAACACAACAAACACCACCAGCACCACCCCCAAAACCACCGCCTTGGCTACATCCATCCCTGCGTAGGCGGAGGAGCTGCAGTTGGTACAGCGACCTGCCGCAGGGAAAACACTGGTGTTCTCAGCAGCAGCCATTGTCATCTGTTGGGTGCATTGAGTTGTGCAAGTGTCTTGCCGATTGATACCATTCATGCCACATCTGCTACTCAATTACAGCTGCCTTGTTCTGCTCCTCCTAATGCAGCGGATAAAAGCTTTTCCTGCTGCACAAACTGCTCCGCCAGTTCATTTGGAGATGCGGGGACTGTTGCCAACACTCCATCGATCACGTGGCCTCTGGCAGGGTTCCTTGGCACGATGTCATGTTCTGAAAGAGAAACAATGCCACGGTTTGGTCGTATTTAGTCCACAATAGCGTGACAGAAATGACAAATATTCACGTTTTAGGTGGTCACTGGTGGATTTAGAACGTCAGGTTATGTCATGCTGAAAGGCTTTAATGCAGGAAACCTTTTAAAACAAGAAAAGGGATAAAAGTATATTCAACAACACATTCAGAGGATTTTATAAAAAACCTCTCAAAGGTCCAGTGTGTAGGATTTAGGGGGCTCTATCAACAGAAATGGAATATAATATTCATAACTATGTTTTCATTTGCGTATAATCACCTGAAACTAAAAATCGTTGTGTTTTCGCTACCTTAGAACGACCCCTTCATATCTAGTGAGCAGGTCGTCTTCACTGAGTCCGCCATGTTGCACCGCCCATGTTTCTACAGTAGCCCAGAATGGACAAACCAAACACTGGTTTTAGAGAGAGTTTCTACGTTAAAGGCAGCCGTAGTAAAGGGAGGGGTGACCATACAGCCCACAGTTTATGATTAAGGGGTAAAATATCACTTAATAATCTCTTTTTAGTCTGCATTTTTAGTCGGTCTCTTTTAGATTCAGTCTTTCTGTTTACAAATTCTCCCCCCTATTTTGCTGCATTAGCGAAAATGGGGGTTATGCTTGAATGAACTAAATGGCATTTGCAATTTCCTTATCCGTCCAAAAAAAAATGCCAACTTGTCTTTTTGCCTCTGCAAGCGAACTACTCACACCATAAAACCCCCCATTACTAATACCTGAGTCTTGTTAAACATTTATTGCACCAGACAGATCAATTTTAAAGCAAAAATATCTATTTACTGGGACGAGGCAACAGAGCTTGTGAGCAGTAGGGGTGGTGGGTATTATAATAGAAAAGAAAAACAATGGACAAGGCATAATCAAAAGCAACAGGGGTAAAGACGAGGACACCACGCCGGCAATAATGATCCTCGGGGGCAAAAAGAAAATCATCTGTGGCATTATGAGAAAACCAGCCAGCCATGCAGGGAATACAAAGATAAATCAAAGCAGAGATAATTCAGCCGGAGCCTGTGATGGCTTCCTTGAAGGTATCTGCAAGCTGGGCTCTAACTCAAACGGTGGATGACAGGCCAGGAATTGAACCTTGAGGAGGGAACTATATTACCGAGGCAAAGGCTTCGGCCCGCTGATAGTCCCACTCAGCAGCACTCTCGGTGTACGTGTTGGCGATCTGGGATGTCACTGAGTGAGATAAACGGCGGCGAGGGAAGAAAAGAAAAAAAAGCAGTAGGAGATAAAGCCTTTGGAGAGCGGAGTCGTGCTCGTAGCCCGTTCCTGCTGGATCAAAGGCTTTCGCGCGCTGCGCATGTCACCACAAGGCAGAACAAAATCTGCCCAAATAAACACCCGATGCCGGGATTTCCACGTCAGTAGCCGGAGGGGGAATTTGAAAATGAAATCGGCGGCGAATGGATGTCTCGGATTGTTTCAGCAGGGGATGGCTGAACGCGGTGATACTTGGAATGGCTTTTTTAGCTTGTAATAAGATTTCTCAGTGCGGCGAAGTGCCTGCGCAAAAGAGATTAACCGCGTCTAAAAAGTGTATTTTCTCAGCCCACCTGTGTTTGAGGACTACAGTCACTGTGAAAAGTGTCAGGCGGGAAATAGATTTACATTGTCCCCGAGGCGATACAGTAAAAACAATTCAGCGACGGTAAAAACGACTTTATTCCGGCAAATAAGTCTTTCCTAAATTTGAAAACATCTGGGACATGTGGCATGTCGAAGTCCTGAAGCTGCTTAGCTGACACATTGTATTTAATTAGCATGTGCTGGTTGGTCGCCCACCCTGAGGCTTAAGAAGTAGCTAAATCTTAAAGTAAAAAACTCCTCTAATTGTCTGTTTGCTTCGTGTTTCATTCATGCATGTATGAGCAGGGAAGGGTCAGGGTGATAGCAGCGCTGTGACAAACTGATGAAGTGGTGTAAGATGTGTTAAATGACCTTTTCAGTCTGTCGCACTACTGACATCTATCTTGGCACTGTCTTTTTGGCGTCTTTGTTTCATAATTTTCTTTCTCCAGGAAAGTAGGACTATCAGACTAAATGCAAATGCTGTTGATCTGCTAATGTGCTAATTGCAATGCACTTGTCTCATTAAGCCACTTGTTAGACATGTACAAGCTTCAAAATTCACAAGGGCAATATTTAGCCACCTATTTTATATTGCAGAACACAACATTAAAATCTCTATAGCTTGCGATAACCACATTATTTATGACAAACTAACCTAAAAATCTGATTAAAAAACCCATTGACTTACAGACGAGGGAACTGGAAGTGCAAAAATGCTGACTCATTTCCTGTTTTTAGGACTCATTCCTGCATCGCTCTGCTGTAACATCTGCGCATTTCTCCAGATATGAAATGGAAGCAGAAAGATCAGAACAAAAGCCCTGCAACACAACAGGGAACTGATCGACATTCTTAAAGTCAATTTAAGAATCAATGAAAACCTTACAAATCCTATTGATGCGTTGACATGTGCCCTATAGGAAAGACATCATCCTCAAATGCCAAGGTGTTTGATTAACCTCAGAGCATTCACAATTGATTCATTGTCATTTATCAGGCAAAAATACCAAATATTTGCTAATTCCAGCTTCTAAAACGTGACGATTGGCCACTTTTCTCTATTAATCTATCTATCTATCATTGGTCAGAAAAAGAACAAGTTAAAGACATCACCTCGGCCTCTGAAGAACTTGTGATTGGCTTGTTTACTCAATTTGGAATAAAATAAAAATAATGCAGAGATGAATAGGCAACCATCACTCGTTGCGTCCTTAAGAGCATCTCGTCCCAGCAGTGAGACTGCACACAGCTCTCATTCCCTGCAGGTAATATTTGATTAAAAGCCATCAGCGGATCATTACTATCCAATTTACATCTGAAATCCGAAGGTCCACGGCTCATTTTATTGCATTAGTGGAGTTCATGGAAAGATGACGCTTTGCCCTTGAAGAAACTTTCCCGTCAACCTCCTCAGTCCGAGCAGCCATTGCAAAATGTAAGCAAGTTTAGAAATAATAATTAGGGTTCTGTTTTAGGAGATGGAATATTAGCGAGCATATTAAATGGCTTAATGTAGCCTGACCACGGGCATATTCAATCAGAGCAGCAGCTCACAGCCTTACTATCACAAGGGCAACGTGCTCAATATCAGCTTGAGTCTTCCTGACAACATTTACTCTGTTTGCTTTTCTGAAACACAAACTGTGCTGCATTGTGTTCCACAAATCCCTCTACATGTATTGTATTTAGCGAGACACTCATTGTCGAGGTTGTAGAAGAAAAGATTACAGCTGCAGCACTTTGTCTAACCTGCGGCATGTCTGATTTATTGCTGCCCACGGGTTCTAGGGCGGGAAAGAACAATTATTTTCATTACTGATTTTTTTTTTTTTTTTTAATCGACTACCCGTGAAATGTGTCGATTGGTTGACAAATGACAGAGAAGAGTGGAAAAATGGCCATCAAGTGTTCCTAGAGACCGCATAGACTTCTTCAAATTGCTTGTTTGGTCCCAATGATAGTTCAAACCCACCGACAAAGATTAATTCACACTGATGTAAAACAGAAAACGCAGCAAATCTAGGAAGGTGGGAGCAGAGAATGTTAGTTGCTAAAATCACAATTTGTATTGGAACACTTCTCCAACAACACCACCACTTGGACGAATGCTCGGATAGTTAATGTCGACTGGCATAACCGTCCTTTAGGTCACATCAAAACAAATGAAACCCAGCATCCTTTTTAAGTACACACATGGATCTCCTTCACACGGTAATGTATTCTGCTGGCAGCTCAGGCCACTGTAGAGTTCATATATCATTTTCAGATATTTTTTTTACCAACTGTTATACAACAGTTTGTGTCAGTGCACTACCGTGATAAATTACTCTACACTTAAAGTCCATTTCTGAAAAGCTGTTCTCTCCAGGAAAAAGGTGTGTGTGTGTGTGTGCGTGTGTGTGTGTGTGTGTGTGTGTGTGTGTGTGTGTGTGTGTGTGTGTGTGGGGGGGGGGGTCATAACTTAAAACATGTTTGACATTAATCATTACATCTTATCACCCTTGAACACTAGCTGCACACTGCCCTTCAGAAAGGGAAGTTAAGTGTGCTTTCATCCATCTGAGGGGATTGTGTTTATTCCTGAATGGCAGGATATTTAATTTCCCTAAGCTTCCAACCATGAGCCTTTGCAGCTTTCATCATTCCTCGTTTTCTTTTACAGAGTATCTTTATTTACAGCCCATTCCCAGTTCTGTGTTTTTACATTTAGATGGCCTACCTGTTGAGGGGAAATGTTCAGGCAATAAATCTAAATGAGGCTGCAAAGGGAAAGTGTTGTTGTTCATTATAAAAATGAAACGTGTTTGCTTTGTACTTTGATCACCTGCGAATACTTTTGAGATATGCATGAAATAAACAATTACTGAACGTCAGACTGCATGAATCAGCTTAACCAAATGACGGAGGGAAAAAAAGCAATTTTCACAATGTGCTCATCAGTGGCCAATTAAAAAAAACAATCATCACATCCTCCAGCTGATTAAAAAAAAATCACAAATAATCATAACGATCCATTATGGAAATTGGAAGTCACTCAGCCTGTGAAGTGAGCTGTGGGATGGAGGGAGAAGAAGAAAAAAAACTTACCTCTTTCGGAGCGCGCACTCATCTCACTGCACCGAGTTAAAAAAAAGAAAAGGAAAACGTTATTTTTAAAGCTAATTCTCTCTGACGGCAGTCGTGTGTTCTTCTGTCCGACAGCACGCAGAGCAAGGAGCGGCCGTCTCTGCTGCCTCCTCTGCTGGGAGAGAAAGTCACAGTGGACCCACCCCACCTGATCCTCCCAGGCCCCGCCCCCCTGCACGCGCGGCTGCTCATACTTTTTTTTTTTTTTTTATTAATCAGCGGGTGTTCACGCGCCCTGATCGTTTATTAACTGTGTGCGGGACAACCCACAAAGACATTATCACGCACTTACTGTACATTAATAATCATCAACTCAACAAACTTATTTTGTGTAGCATGGAAGGGACGTTTTTTTAAAAATTCATACAAAAGGTGGAGAAATAACACTTAAGGTACAAATACGCACTTGGAATGTATAGTGGACTTGGCAAACAACGTAATCACACACAGCTTAGAGTATTGTCGTCTCTATATATTTATTCCATTGCGGTCAAAACACATCAGCAAGCCACACATCACAAATGCTCACCTGTACAAAAAAATATGTATTAATCTGCTGCTGAAAATAGTCCCCAACAAATACTACTATGACTATTTTCTGCTGGTGTTTTTACAGCGCCCACCTGTTTTATGAAATTATTTAGTTATCTTTCTAAAATGAGACTATGTGACATTTTTTTATATTTCAGATGGGGAAGTCAAACTAACATTGTTAGTTGATAAAATGTTATCTCCCGAAGGGATAAACCCTTTCAGACCCTCCACCACATTTTGTGACCTGGCTGCAGGGATACGCTACCGTTCAGCTTCAAGAGCAATAGCGAGGTCGATACTGAAATTGGGTGTCTAAACAGTCGGGAGTTCCAGTTCATTCCAAAGGTGTTGGATTAGGTTGAGTTCATGACTCTGCGCAGGCCAGGCAGGTTCTTACACTTCTTGTGCACAGAGATATGGTCTCGTTAAGACAGGAAAGGGAATAAGAGCAGCTCTTGCCACAGAGTTGGAAGCACACTGCAGGACTTTTAGTGAGTCAGATCATTTGGGATGTTTGCCGATCCATGGGGGCCGAAGGAATCGGCTCGGTCCTGGTGGTGCCTGGCGTTATTTTGCAGAGAAATACCAGGTGTATTAGCGTAGACTCTGATTGTGAGGGCTCCAGTACGTCACTAATACCCAGAGGATGACAAATTGGCTTTTTCTTCTCTCCGGTTATTGTTTCTGGTTGAGTTATTTATGGCTTCTGCGACGGCTCCGTGACCTGACCACAGGTGTCTCAGATGCCTCCAAGGGCTCCGGCAGCAGTGTTCACTGTTAGACTCTTTTCTTCACTTCTGTCTGGCATGTCAGGAAGATGCATTCGTCTTCAAGTGGCCGAGCTGTCTCATAAGTCTGCTGCCGCCGGGTGTATTGATCTAGCGTATGGATCGTTCTAGTCTATGGGTTTATATTGCAACTTTCAGTGTTCTTTCGGGGCTGACGTTTTATTGTTCTTGGACTGGCTTGCTTCTTGTCCCAGAGTATCTTAAAAATAGTTTTATCGTTTAGAATACATACACTTTATTTAGCACAAATAGGGCTCTACAGAGGCTTATAAAGTGCATTCTATTATTTCTGTGTTTCACATGGAGGGATACAAGCGTCCTTTTGACCGTGCTAGCAGTGTGGCTCCATGAATGGCGATCTTGGTCTGCTTGTCCACCACTTTGATCCAGACTAAAAGAGCTCAGCAACTGTTGGAAGGATTGCTGAGCAATTTAGTACAAACGTTCACTGTCCCCTGAGGATGAATCCTCGAGGCTTTAGTGATCCCCTGACTTTTCAATTAACGTGACAAACAGGTCTACGTTTTCAATGATCTACTAAATGTCTCAACATCTAGTTGATGAATTGGCATGGAATGTTGTACAGACATCCATGGTTCCCAGATCGTGTATCCTCACAACCTCTGTGATCCCATGACCTCTCCTCTAGCAAATTACATTTCTAGAAAACTATCGGATGGGTTGCCATGAAGGTTTGTTTCGACGTTTGTGTTTCCCTCAGGATGATTTGTAGAGTTTGTAATAACTGTGGTCATTCAGCCTCAGAATTGTTTTTGACTTCTTGGCCTCCCAGCCGTCAGTCAAGTGTCGTTCTCGGGCTCATTCAGACGAACAGAGGAAGTAAAATAACTCTGGTATAATCGGTTATTATATCATTTTACAACTTTTAGGACCAAATGATTAAAATAAGGACTATTCATGTGTTCGTACTGGGAAGTTGATTTACCTAAAAAAACAACAACATTCTTCTCAATATTTTAACTTTAACCCTACTGTTATTTTGAAACTGAAAATAAATGCCAACATGTTATGTATATACACAAATACGTTGTAATTATTTAAATTTTCTTTCCTTTTGTAAAGTCACATGACCAACTTGCTATGTATATAAAAAAAACTGGAAATGGTTTCAGGAACAGCTGACATTGTTTGAGGAATAAATCATGATATATTGGAGAAGAGTTGCCTCCCACACACTTAATTAAAGATTTTCTAAACTAATTTAATTAAGTACTGAATATTTACTGTATCTGTTGAGAAATCTTGACTTATGACAAAATAACTGGCACTAAATATACAAAACAACAACGGAGCAACTCGACACACCTTAACGGTATATGTGTCAAGTTGCTCTGTGTGAAGATCCAAGAGGCGTAAACACAGAGAGACCTAAGGCAGTTTTCTTTTTAAGGGAAAAGGCGTTCATCTATTATCCTCCTCCTGAACCCGCCAGCTCATTTGCACAGGTCATGGAGCTCTATGAGATGTAAACTGAAGAGTTGTTCCTGCACTCAAACGACAGCTTGACATTTTTTTTTTTTAAACTTTAGAGGATGACTCACGCACTCAAACTGCACTTGAGACTTCAATAAGAGGAGTCTTCAGTCCTCTTCTTGCTATTCCCTCCTCTCCATTTCCTTGATCCGAGCGATTATTGAAGGTAAGCCAGTTTGCTAACCTGCGATTTGCAGCTTGCCAAAGGACACTCGCACCGGTGCCCATGCAATAGCAGAACATTTTGACTTTATTGCCCTGAAATTGATCCATCTTAGTAATTTATCCCATGGGCATGTGTTTCTGGTTTGCGTATATTCAGCTCCTGTCTGCAGATTTATTGTTGAATTTGTTACCTTTCAAGCAAACTAAATATAAGTAAACTCTTCCACTTTCAAGGTCAGGTTCCTCGCATTGGGTGGACCGGCATCTCAGAGAGACATTACTGCGCTGAAGCGCTCGGAGCGTCCTCTCATAACTGATGTTCTCTCCCATTTGCTGACTTCAGACAACAGGAAGTGATTACACATTGAGGGGGGGGGGGACTCCGGCGGTTGCCGCCTCCGCTTGGCAGAGGGAAATACGTTTTGTTGTTATCAGCTTCAGCTGGTTAAATGCTAAATTATTCATAGGGAGGTAAAGGCTTGCTCTCATGAGATTAGTGCGCCTAATTGTTCATCCAGTTTGCTGCTTGAATGCAGGAGCGAGGCTGGCTGAACACCAGCATCCTGGATGATTCCATTAATGAGGAAATGAGACGAGACATTCAGAAACTATTTACAGAGCTCCTGAAACTTTTAATATACTCAGCTTAACAAAAACAGGTGCCTCCAACCTTGCAGGTTGTGAAAATTAAAAGGGAAATTAGAAATCAAGTTGAGTGAAGGCGGCTGATCTACCGTACAACACAGATTCTAGAGTCTGTTTACTCTTGTAACATTTTATTGACATTTAAGACAAGGACTATTATCTTATTTTCCCAATAAAATAAACCCAAAAGGCTTTTAAAACGATTTTATAGCCTTTGTACCTCTTTAATTCTAATGAAAATCTCCTGCATGTCCGATCCGTAGCTGACGCACCTATCTAAAACCTTAATGTCCCGCTGGTCTGTTTTCAAGCTCCAGCAGATACGTGGAGATTATTTTATACTCCTCCACAATATGCAGATTTGTTAGTTCTCTCAAGGCATTTTTTATTTTAGCAAATATATGGAGTTTTTCCAACCTTTTTCATCCATCAGGGCCCTTGTAAAAGTCCTAGGGCATGCCGATGTCCACAAAATTATACAATTTAGAAATATCTGCAATGTTTGAATTACCAAAATGGGGGGGGGGGGGTGATACTGCAGTTGCACTACTGTCTGCAGTGGATGGATATTTGTATTGCCACACTCAACTCAAAAGCAATCCAATACTTTGCTAAATGAAATGCTAATGATATTCTGCCTTAATGCCGAACGCCTGCTGAAAGCATCAAAGTGTTTTTGCTACCTCCATCAGGAGGATCATGCGATCACTCGCGCGTGCGTCCGTGATTGAGTGTGCACCTCTGTGTCTGTCCACGGCTAATCTCGCATTCTGCTGCAGAAGTTTGGGCTGCAGAACCCGTCGGGGTTGTGGTGACTCGCACTTTCTCAAATGACCTTATATTTTATACTGCCACTGACTGCCTGCTGACTCCTCACTCACTAGTCTTAACCGGCCCCCGGCTGGTATAGGGTCTCCCAGTGATAACACAGCTGAGTGCGCTCACCTTTAGTGTTTTGGGTGGTGTGCTCGGCTAATAGCTAATGGGACTATACACACACTGCTGAGTACATCGTCACCATTCAGTTGCTGTTACTCTGGCAGGCAGCTTGGTGAATTCAGCTTTGTTTTTGGCAAAGTTATATGAAATGTGTGTTACGATGACTTCGAGACGATTGCCCGCATGCATCACTGTGCAGCAGTGTGATTTACGATGCCTTGCAGCCCATTAGTCTGGGGGTTAGCCAAGAGTGGGTTTATCATCTCAGGTATTGGGTTTAGAAAATAAGCCTTCAAATGATATTATGCAGTTCTGAAAATGATCACAATATATCATTCTACACCTGGTTCTATGCCTTATTATTTTCCCAGCATGCTGAGCAACCTACGTAATGTCCCGACATGCTGTCACACTGGCAGGAGATGCTCCGAGCAGGGAAAATGACACCCGTCTCTGTGCTGCCTTCTTAGACCACAGATCATTTCTAAAGAGAGGCTGATGGTGCACTTGCATCCATCAAACTTATGGCACTGTTTGTTTTCCTTCCCTGTCAAAGCAAGGTAGGCCGTTCAAAGAAATTATGTCAATCCTAATTTGATTTCCTGTGCAGGGCAGGGCTCTGCAGAGATGCTGGCTGCCTGTTATTCCGGTGGACTTGTTTGGGGGGGGGGGCTAAGGGGGGTTCAATTAATCATGGAATGCACTTAGAAATGGGTAAATGGAATTTCAAATGAGCACTTTTGTTTCATTTACTTATAAAGCCTCTGGGGTTGACAGAAAACCAGGATGGATGTAAGAAGTCTGGGCAAGAAGAGGAAAACATTCCAATGGAAATGAAATGGAAAGGTGGCCCATGGCATGCCATTAATAGCTGGCACTTGGTGAAGCTGGCTCGAAGAATGTACTAATAATTACTGCTAATACTGTGGCGGCTGCATTCAGTTGAATAAGCAGAACGCTAACTGGTTCTGTCAATCTGTACACGTCACCATCCAATTGGTCCTGTGCTTGGGTTAGATATGACTTTTACATTCAAGGATATTTTAGTTGAGCTTTGAGATGTGATAGGGATTGAGATCATTTATTGATTTGAGCAACATTCATTTTTTATTTAAGGGCCCAAAGTTCCTTAAGATTAGTGGTTTATAATTTAGAGAAACAATTTAGAACGTCTGTATACTGAAAGCCACTCAAAGTAAAATAAATGAAATTAGCAGACATAACATAAATACAGGTGTATCTTCCAAACAGTATATGTACAGTCACAAACACAACACAGATATGCATGCATGCATGAATGAATGCACCAACCAGAATCTACATGCACATGCATGCACATATTTTCATAAACGTATACAGAGTCTGCAGAAATGGAACCAAAAACAAACCCTTTTGCACACACACAGCATGCACGCACACATATTTATACATGTCACGTGAACATAAAGTTATGAACAACATCTGCAGCATCGGCACCTACACTACAGTTAACGTCCAATACAACTGCTTTGCAATAAATCCTACCGTCATGAAGGTTATAATATGGAATGTATTTGTTGAAACTGTTTTAGAGAGGTGTTGATTCTACTTTATGGCTATTTTGGTGGCTTTGAATACAATTGTTTATTAAGAGGGGTCTCTAATATTTAGTCTATATCTTCATCGATTTGAATGGGGCGCACTAGCGGCCCATCCTCATTCCAAGGGTGTCAAATACAGACACTTTATCACGCCATCTGGTGTCTGATACTGATGCCCAAGGTACCCTTTAGTGTCCGTATCAGTACCGGTCTTTTAAGTTACTACAATGTAAACCCATCCGGGTTAATATTAGACGCCCAGAGAAAATGCTCTGGGAGTGTCGGAAGTCAAAAACACAACCTGACGAAGTGACTTTGTTGCCCAAACCTGACGAAGTGGTTTTGTGAGACAAAACACTTTTACAATTCAAGAAAGGATGAGCAGAGAAAAACTTTCCAACACGACGGCTGGTGCATTATGTGCCTGTCGAGGTGAACAGGATGTCCTGCCAGCTCTGCCACAGCAGGCGAGGCAGTGTGCTCGTCTCAGGAGTTTTTCTTTATGACTGCTGGAGCAGCGGAAGGCGTGAACATAAATGCGAATAAAAAGATTAGGCCGGAGCTGGCCAAGTACGATTTTCCAGGGCAGCAGGCACACCTCTGAATCAATTTTTGTGTTAATTTTCAGAAGCAATTTTTTTAGCACTTTCCGATGACCGGAGTTTTTTTTTTTACGTGTTATTAAAGTGCCACAAGGCAATTGATAGATGGTGTGCTGCATGTGCACCCTGAACCTCAAACATGTTTTATTCATTTGATCATATCTATTTTATTAAATGCGCCGACTGGCATAATGAAGAACGTTCAAATATAGCAATACGGTTGATCAGAGGTGTTTGTACAACTCTGGGAAGCCACGAGTTTTGAGAATAGTTTGTTCATGAAGTGCTTTTAAGAGTGGAGATGATTTGTTCTAGATTTTCTCAGTTGTGAAGAGGTTTGTTTCTGGCACTATTTGATTTATTATAGAACTTAATGTTACTGATAAGTCATTTGGAGTGTGCGTGGTATTTCATTTTGTTAGTAATGACTTGGATGATTGTTATAATAAAGCTTTTTCCAGTAGTTTTTTTAATTGACTTACCGTGGACTGTCTGGATTTCTCCCAATGCTCACAGTAGTGTAGTCTTAGTGGTCTTGTCTTATTTATGATACTACAGAGTTTATATTTGAGCACAGTAAGTCCTCCGCAAAGGGCCCTGGTTTTCTGCCATTAGTAGAAAAATACTGCAAGTTCAAACTGTTTGTTCCCTCCATTTATACACTTTTTATTCTTATAAGGCTACTGCCAGCTGCTACCCAAAATGCTGTGAATGTGGTTGTGTGTGGTCTTTTGACTTGTTTATGTGAAAAAGGATGTTCACTCGTTGGTGCAATATGTTTTGGATTTTCATAAAGCAAACTGGGACATGCATTATGTCATTATTTCTAAAGCAGATGTGGTTATCTATAAAGATGCCTGTGTTAACTTATTACCAGCCATGAGAGTGTGTGGCTGGTATCGCTTTCACCTTGTGAGTCTGTGTATGTGTCCTTGTGGCAAAATGTGGTCCTGGAGACACCCACTGTAGCAGGAACTGCCCCAGAAGAGTTTTGAGTACTTTACCAGCTGTTAATATTTCTGTTTGTCTGTGGAGATACATTAGTTGCCGTGATAGCGTAACAGCTGTGTAAGATGCGTGTGTAGTTGATATCACAGTGAAGGTCGAGTTGTTATATGGCTGTGGTCCGAGCATGGGTGCCAGAAGTAGGGTTGTTGGAAGTGGGGAAAGGGTAATTGGCGCCTCCAATTTCAGCCCCTAGGCTGTTGCGTCTCCTGTGATCCCATCACAAGATTGGTTATTATTATTTGTAGCCATGTTAGCCTCATCCTCGTCTCTCATCATGAGTTGGATGAATTGCAATACAATTCTGTACAGACGTTCGTGTCCCCATTAGGATGATTTGTATTCACTTTGGCAATCCCATAACTTTTCATGTGGCACCATCACCATCTTTAAAATTTAAATGTGTCCAATACTTCGGTTCGTGACTGAATATCTGCAAAACTAATGACACTCCCATCAGCCTCAGCTACTTCAACAATACCAGACATACGCTGTTCTACCTTCCCGACACAAGTTTCAGACAGTGGCCTCTAACGTTAGTAAAAAAAAGAAAATGTCACTGTGTGGAAACGTCACCGTTAAAATGCATATAAAGCAATAAAGGGGAATAACCTCACTGTACAGTGGAAGTTATCACAAAGCACGATGGTTTACGCACTCCCAGTTAATAAAGATTATTCTTTTTGCCATGAGGCATCCCTGCATGAAAAGACAAATTTCTGGTTTAATACAGGATAAACGGGGAAATCTGCATGTAGGTTAATTTATTTTAATTAATGGTTATTGCTGCTGCTCCAAGTTAATATTAGTCCTTGGATGATGACAGAATTTTCACAGCTGGAAGGCAGGACTTGCACTGTGATTCATTTTTTCTGCTTTACTTACAAAATAATGGCAAAATGTTAGCATTTTTCTTTTCTTTTGTCTTTGGGGGTTAACCAAAAGTAACGTAAAGTAATCAAGTGACGATGCTTTAATATTGTGGTACTTGAATTAGGTTACTTTAGTTAAATGCCCTTGATAGTCTACAACGGCTGTAAAGATTAGTTTAGCAGCAAAGCAATCATTCGTCATATTTTTCCTCAGTTGATATGATTTCATTGGAACACACTGCATTTATTCTAATCTGATTGATACATGTTTGTATTCAAATGAATATGTCTGTAGGCTACAATTCGAGATTGTTGTTCTATGGAGATGTGTTGCAGACACCAGATAATATGGTAAAGAAAATCACAAAAATAATGAACTACCTCTCTGCTGGCGCATTCACTTATCAGGACACAAAGTAGCTCACTACAAGATGATGGAGGTTCCATACAGAACACAGGCTGCATTATATATCTGTTTTCTATCCCAGAGCTTCAAAATACAAAAGAGTTTGTGTGGGTTTAACAAGAGAGTCGTCCTTTTATTTGTGCACATTAGGTTGTCACAGTACAAAGAATACAAATCTGGTGTAAATAGCAAATGAATGTTTTCTCTCACAGCTCTTTACAGCCTCATAACAAAAACATTAGTAATATCATCAGTTTTTATTAATAATGTGACTGACTGTCACAACAGGCAATCCACTTTGTAGAGAGCTCAAAGGGAAGGATCTTTTTTCTGAAAGTGCAGTGCCATTTACTTTCCACTTAACCACACAGCTGCAGAGCCAATCAGCAAATAGACAGGAATGTATTTACTAAATTTAAAGTAAAAAAAAAAGGAAAGGTATGAAGCTTCAAATAAAGAAGAGTGCAATAGAAATCTATTATAAAGAAAAAAGTACTGACAAACACAAGGATACGGGTTTTTTTTTGAAGGACCGCATGTCTGGAATTTTGAGTGGAGTGTGACGATGCATATCCTTCAGCTACCTTTGTTTGTCTTCAAGTTCTCTGGATACATTTGTGGGATTACATACATCTGAGATAAAAAGACACAGCAAGCGAGGACATCATGCACTTAATAGTTCATGCTTGGCATCTTAAAATGAAAGCAAACAAAATTGTGCATTGCTGAAAATGTTTGAATCTGTCAATTTTCTGTAATTCGCTGAAGGACGAGTGAAGAAGACCAGTGAAAGACCACGGAGAGGAGAGTGGCCATAAGGACAGAGAAGACAACAGACAAAAGTCCTGGACGGAAAGACAAATCCCATAATAAGAATTTCTGTTTATTTTACTGACACTGTTGGAGCAGGTAGGCTATTTTTTCTGTTATTATTGTAGTTTTGAAATAAAGTATTTGATAACCAACTACATTAAGAACATAAAGTATTAATCAACTATTGTACTGAAGTGCAGTTTTGAGATACTTTATGTCTTATCATTTACTTTACACTTTTCTGAATAATAATACAAGACAATACAATTTTATATAAACCTGGCACAGCATTAAATTGCTTTCATTTTCATTAACAATAATTTTCCAATGGTAATATTTAACCAAAACCTTTATTTTTGATGGGTCCACATCTGCACTTTTAATGTAGTGGATTTCTTGATGAAAAAACTTCACTTGCAAGTGAATATTTCTACAGGGTGGGATTGGATTATCAGCTCGCTCTTCTGGACGGAAGTCTTACACTTGAAGCCTGGGAACTTCAACGGGACAAGGATCAGGAGAAGATTTCTGTGCGCATGCGCAATGCTCGAAAACAAGGAAGTTGACTCAGATTGCCATCAATGAAAACAAAAGTAGATGTGGCACCGTAGAGGAGCAGTCCGCGACAGATAACGACACCGACGGTGTCAATTAAACCTCGAGTGAAGGTAAGAGGTGACCGAGCAGAAGAAACAAGCTTTTCATTAAAGCTATTCGTGCGTGTCGTGTTACGTTAGCTCGAGTTTGATAGCGTAACTTCTAAGAAGCTAATGCTCCAGCTAATTAGGTATGAGTATTACAAGTAAACAAAGCAGGTTAGCTAAGCAGTTCACCCAGCAGTGAACAGCTTCATCTGAAGAAACTCGGCTACATAATGTTTTTAATGCACAGAAGCTACTTGTTTATTAGCCTGTAATTAGCCATATGTGACGTTACATGATTTAACCTAGATAGCAAGAGAAGGGTTGTGAATTTAAACTTAACGTGACGTTACACTTGTGGGCACGAACCACAACTATTCTCTTTAGTCGTAATAGTATGCATCTTTACGTGACGACGTACCATAAGTACCATAGAAGTATAAGTGCCTTATACAAAACCTGTCACGCATTAAAAGATTAAACGAGCTTAACGTAATTTAGGGAAGCCAGGGTTTCACTGCGTCACAAGTCCAGTACAACAACCCCATCCCCATATATGACTTCAGTGGTGTAAAAATGCTGATTCAAGGGTGTAGTAATGGAGTAGAAATACAAAATCCTTGCATTGTGTATCAATAATAATAAAATAAAAAAACTGCATAGAAATACATTGGCCGAAAAACATATCAACATTAGTCTTTAAAACATACCATAACATGTGTGCGTGCAATTGTAGGATGTATGGGCAATATATATATATATATGTGTATATATATATATATATATATATATATATATATATATATATATATATATATAAATACATTTTTTTATATATATATATATATATATATATATATATATAAATAAATAAATAAATTATATATATATAGATATAGATGTATAAATAAATTTTATATATATATATATATATATATATATATATATATATATATAGTTTGTTGGAGTAAATATGGAATGATTAGTGTAACTGGTTGAGGGCGGACTTGACAGCAAACACAGTGTGCTTAGATTTGACAGTGATGATAATTACATGTTAAAAAACAGCGTGTATTTAGATGACAAAACATAGGCTGTAGTTGACCGGTACAGCGGCATGTTAGTGTTACAGCGTCGTTGCACAGTTAGTGTTCCTTGGTGACAGGTGTTAAGTGTTCATCAGGGTAACGGCCTGTGGAAACAAACTGTTCTTAGTGTCTGGTTGCGTTGGCGTATGACGCTCTGTAGCTCCTACCAGACGGGAGGAGTTGGAACAGCTTGTGACCAGGTTGTGAAGGGTCTGCAGGGATGGGGGTGTATGCGTCCTGGCGCCAGTGATTTCTTTTCTGCACTCCTCCTGACTGTTCGCTGTAGTCTGTTCCCTTTCCCGTTTGGTGGCTGATCGGAAACCACACAGTGATGGATGTGCAGAGAACAGAGTGAATCATTGCAGTGTAAAATTGGATCGGCAGCTTCTGAGGCAGGTTGAACTTGCTGAGTTGGCGCAAGGAGTAATCCTCTGCTGGGCCTTTTTTCTCTGATGGCGTCCAAGCTGGTGGCCTGTGAGAGAAACCTGAAGGCTTCCGCAGCCGACACACTGTGTTCCAATACCAACACGACCAAACTATTTAGTATCTGGGAAAAATATTTAGTACATCCCAATTCATTGTATGTCAAATGCAACATGTCAAAAATACCAGGATGCGGTATGCAATGAGGAGGATGATGATTAGGACATTTTAGGAGTTTAACAGACGGGTCTCCTGAGGGCCAGTCGTTGGTGTAGAGGGAGAAGAGCAGCGGGGAGCGCATGCATCCCTGGGGGGGCCCGGAGTTGATGGTCCGGATGCTGTGTGTGATTTTCCTCAGCCTCACCTGCTGCCTCCCCTCTGTCAGGAAGTTTGTGATGAACCGACGGGTAGAGGCTGGGTGAGTTTGGAGCAGAGGATGTCTGGGATGTTGGTGTTGAACGCCGAGCTGAGGTCCCACTCCCAGGCCCGTGCATACTGTATGTCCCTGCATGGTGCTGCAGGATGTAGGGCAGTCCCACGTTGAGAGCCTCATCCTCTGACCTGTTTGCCCGGTAGGCAAACCGCAGGGTGTCCAGCGGGGGTCCTGTGATGCTCTTCAAGTGGACCTGCACCAGTCTCTCGAAGGATTGCATGACCTGCAGTCATTAAATTCTGTGATGGAAGGTTTCTCGGGGACCGGGATGATAGTGGAGCTTTTGAAGCAGGGGGGGGGGGGGGGGGGGGGGGCGGGACTTCACACGGCTCCAGTGATCCATTAAAGATCTGTGTGAAGATGGGGGGGCCAGCTGGTCAGCACAGACTCTCAGAAAGGAGGGTCTGGGCCGGCGCCTTCCTGATCTTCTGTCTCGACGCACATCGTGATGTGAATGTGCGTTCGTCAAACTTGCAGTAAAGCACATTCAGGTTGTCGTCAAGTTGACAGTTTGTTGGGGGGGGGGGGGGGGGGGGGGGGGGTCCTGCAGGCCTCTTCACAATGAGTGAGTTCACACAGGTCTGTTGCATCAAAAACGATTGAACACCCGAGACAGCACTCTCTGCCACCACCATCAACAACAACAACTGATCAGGGAACATCCTTTGGAAGAATGCTGCTCTTCAGCTGAAACAATCTTGCGGAGAAGTATTTGCACAAAAGGTTCCGTCTCCCTTAAACCAACCCAGATGAATACTAATAAACACTCCCACGTATTTGTAGCTTCCAAGCAGCATTCGTTTTTTTCTCAGATAATTATAGGGACATCCAGAAAAGCTCTCGTAAACACTTTTTCTCCCATTTTCGCTAAATCCACAGCATTCCCTTTCTGCAGCGAGCGCTGCGACTTCACAAGAGCCGTAACCTGGAGCTCTCCTGCATGCGAAGGGCTCTGCGGCGAGTTGATGTGACGGCTGCCGGCAACACAACAGAATGTTTCTGAAAAGCTCATCCGTGCCCTGTTCAAGCTGGAACAACGTTTTTTATTCCTGGGTTTAGTCTGCCGTGGGAGGATGGGGGGGGGGGTTGTGTTGCTCATGTGCGACTATTCACAGAGCCAAATATCTCCAACATAAACAAACTCAAGGAAGGAAGATCAGATCGCAGTGTGTCGTCACACTTCTCCGAGTCCCTCCGGGGCAGATCAGCGTTGTGGTAATTTTCTTCTTTCTTTCTCTGTGTGTGACAGGCGGGTCGTCCCTGACTGTAAATAGCCCCAGTTTCTTGGCAGGTTTTTGTAGAAAAACACATTTGTGGAAAAGCAGAAAGATCAGAAGTTACAGTGAACCGCTCAGACGGCGTGCTGCGAACTTCCCATTTTACTAATAAAGGCTGTCAACAGAGACAGCCAGTGGCCTGGCCCTTGTTTCAGTGAAAGTGGACGTCGGAAAGTTGTGTCCGGCGCTGAATGAATAGGCCAGTTCAGTGCTTACACTTTCCCGCAGAAGCGACACTGGAAATGACAAGAGGGGATGAGCACCTTCTGCTAAAAAAAACAAAAAACGATCTAAGCTCAGGTTACAGCAGTCAAAGAGCGCCGTGGAGACATTCTGAATGATTACCTCTCTGTCTCTCCGTCCAAACAGCCCCTAATGAAGGCGACCAGAGGGAATATGTTGGGTGCTGGAATATCTAACAACAAGGTCAAGTATTCACGGCTGGCTGCTGATGACGACGGCTACATCGACCTACAGGTGAGAGGCGTGTGTCCTTCTTCGCGGTGAACCTGACATTGTCTCTGATGTCTCAGTCTGCTCTGTGGTTTGGCCAGGAGCCTGGTAATTATTAACCCTAATACCACTACAGGCAATCATTTTCAGATAAATCCATATTAATGACTTCCTGGTGATGTGCCAAAAGCCTTCTGTGATTATAGCAGAGAGATTACACCAGCTATTAGTTTCTGCGTGCAAAAGAACAAGTGTGATAACACCTTTTATGTTTTGTGTCTGTTGACAGTATTTGCTCGGAGTTACCGCCGGCTAATTTTGTTTTGATGCGAACCGAAATGATTCTAATATTCATTATGAAAGTACAGTACTTACAATTGTTGAGGCAAGCTACAGTTTCTGCTATGATTAATCATAATGGTGGAATAAAACCACTTAAATGTCTTTGTGTTTTTGTCCCAACAATTGAACGCTTCACAGTTCAAGAAAAGCCCGCCAAAGGTCCCGTACAAGGCGATTGCTCTGGCAATATTCCTGTTTCTGATTGGCTCCCTACTGATAATCTTCGGGGCCCTTCTTCTGTCAGGAATCATAAAGGTCGAGGTGAGTTTAGTCAGTTAACGCTTCAAAGTCTGTTCAAAATGGCAAATTACAGATGTGCTGTCAGTACACTTGGACTGCAGTTGAAATGTGTCTTTAGTATATCAATTGAAATACAATTTCTTGTTCTGCTGCCAAAGAGCTTATTGTGAGGCCTGTCACATTCCCCCATAATGTTTGGGTTCCTTAAAACTGACAGTAAATACCCCGTCAGGCTTGTTCTCCTGAAAATCCATTTGTGACTAAAATGTTTCTGTCTGAGCTGCCCGCCTCCTGTCTGCTCCGAGTGTATTTCTCGCTTGGAAGGTACATCTATTTTTATGTTGCTCCTATGTGTGAACTAGAGACGCTCTTTTATTTACCTTTTTCTGTTTTTAATTACAAAATGTGTCGCCAAGCACCTCTGAAGGCAGGTAACAAAATCCACCCACCAACACCCCCAAGACTCACAAATTAATACATATAATATATGTTAATCCGCTCAAAAACTGAAGCGGGTTTACAGGGGGGGGGGGGGGGGTTGTGCGTTGTTACCTTTGGACAGAGCCAGGCTGTGCCGTTCATATTTACCAGTTATTAAGCACACACACACACACACACACACATATGCATATTACCCAGAAATCATCATTGCATATCTGTTTATAACAAAAAAATATCGAGATCGTTTTGCTTTTACGAGGGTTTATGTAACAAATGGTTTGATAAGTGAATTCATCTGTGAGTGCAGGAACATAGTAGAGATGCATTGGTGACGTAACAACGCGGCCCATAAATCCTTCATTTTTTGCCATCAAGATGATTGTGTTCAAATTTTTATTTAAAAAGAGTTTTTTAAGTAATATAACTATGTTTTTCTACAAGTGATGATTAGATGTGAAATGCTGTCTAAACATAAGCAGCCGCTCAAGAAAATTGCATCACTAAAAAAAAATCCTAATATCCGCAACATTTTTATTTCAATTTAGGAGAAGTAAACAAGGCAGCTAATCTGTCCGGACGTTTAAAACCAGCTCTGGGCACTTGACAGTTTGGTGCTACGGTATGAAAACATTTCAGTCAGTACCAGAAAAGTACCTCGGTGTGATACCCAGCCCTAGTTTTGACACGTCTAGAGAGCCAACGCGGCCTCCAGAATGTCGACCCGTGCAGTAATTAAATACTCGCGTCGAGTTCATCTCGTTTTTAAAAATCTCTAGTTGAACTGTTGTCCCGGCATTTTATTGCCTTGCTGCCAGTTTTCTGCCGCGCTCTCATTTTTCCTGGCCCTCGACGGTCTTGTGTGTGTGTGTGTGTGTGTGTGTGTGTGTGTGTGTGTGTGTGTGTGTGTGTGTGTGTGTGTGTGTGTGTGTGTGTGAATATAACTAACGATTTTGATATGTCCTAGCTCGGAAGTGCCAACTCCGGTAGATCCCCTGCTGCGGTTTCTGCGTCCTAACATCATGACTCTACGCCGGCACATATTGTATTTGTAATTACCAGTGGGAGGTTAATGGGAATGTGTGTTTGTGTTGTTGCTTTTTTTTTTTTCCACCCAGTCTGCAGATTGTATTTGCAGAAAATTGGATCTGCCATGAAGGCAGCGTCAGAGTATTTCAGCAGTCTTCTTGCCAATTAGCCCACGCGAGTTGAAATAGCATATCTAATACCACAAATTACACAAGGTTCAAGCTGTGGATAGAGGAAGGTTCCAATGCAAGGCCTTGTAGGAGTTTTAGGTTGAAAGAAAGTTGTTTCATTGGTTTTTTGATTTTGGCTGTAGAGAGAGAGAGAGTGTGTGTGTGTGTGTGTGTGTTTCTGTTTCTGTTTTTGTTTTTGTTTGTGTCTCTTGGTAGACTTGAGCAACGTCAAGGTCTTCAGCACAGAGCACTGTGAAAATACATTTTGAACACAGTCAACTATTGCAGTGGCAAAATGACACCCATGTTGAACCACACAACCTTTCGCTAAATCACTTATTTATGACGGCAAAACAATTCAGGAATAAGAAAAATATAAAAACTGAAGTCAAGGATCAGTTCCCCAAAATGACAAAAACAGACAATGTTATTGGATAAACTCAACACAAGGTCCACTTGCTACTGAGTATACCATGAGATGCGGTTGGAGGTCCAGAAAAAAAAAATACATAAATAAAAAAAGTGCCTTTAGTCAAACTCCAAAAACAATTCTCCTCGATAAGAAGAATCCCTCTCGTCTCTGGGAGGGCCACAGCAACTCAGTGCACAAGGCTGCCATCTGGTGGTGAAATTAAACACCTGTGCCCGTTCCTCCTGGTGGTAAGCCGCCGCCCCCCCCCCCGTATGTGAGATGACTAATGATTTGCAGGAAACCAGATCTCAGACAGATGAAGTCATCACGTCCGCGTCTCCTGCGCTCCCTTTTTCCCCATTCAGAGCAGGTTTGAGTGGTGCTGGCAGGCGACGCGGAGATAAGAATGTTAAAGCTCGATGCGGTGCTTCCTTCCTGCCGTTCATCACCAAGTGCAGCGTATTCCTGTCTTTGATGTTTGCGAGTAAACAGGGAGCCTGATTCACACTTAAAGTAGATAAATTCCTCCCAAGCGTAGAAATACAAAAACACGTCTTCTTGTAACCCCTCATCACCGACTCTCACTCCCTCCTCCTGCTCTTCTTTGTGTTCTCAGCACCCGGACCGCACCATTCCCGTCATCATCATAGGACTGCTCGTTTTCCTTCCTGGGTTTTACCATTTGAGAATCGCCTACTACGCCGCCAAGGGTTACCGGGGTTACTCCTACGACGACATCCCAGATTTTGGCGACTGAGCCCGAGCGGCGGCTGCTGATTGGTGGAGAGTCGCCCTCCATTTTGCCACGCTCTGTTACCACCCTGAGACCGTTGCCTGCTGTTTTGCTTTGAGTTTCTGGATGAATGTAGCAAATGTGGCAAAACTTCACGTCGCTGTTCTTGCTGTGGAGACTTTAAAAGTGTTTGCTGATTTTTTTGTATTATTATTCTTCGTTGTTTATTCGACGCTCCGTGTTGTATTATCCTCCACACAAAACAGCTTGGTGAACCTTAGAGGCTTTATATGCTCCTTACCTAATCGTAAACCAAACGCTTAATGAGAACCTGTCGCTCGCCTGCAACAGTGCAGCAGCCTCGTTCACGAAACGCTAAAGAAACCGTGGATGAGTGGGGAGACATTTTTGGAGACCGCACAGAGGCCTTTGACTTACTACTGCTAGAGAGTCCACGACCTGGACGACCTGGACGACTGGGACGCTTTGTGGTCTTTGCACAGTTGCACAGCTCAGTTACAGTCTTCAACAAATATTTATTTGTGGCCGTAGTCCATTATGATTTTATGCAAAGCTGGCCGGGAGGCTGTATTTCTCCCGAAGGATTATATTTGCAGTACTATCCAAAGATTGTATACTTTTGTCTATTTTTGACTGGAATGTATTACTTTCCGTATGAAGTATTGCTGTTTGTGCATATTCATTTGTTTTTGAATATCACAGAAAGATGTGTTTTTTTACATGCATTTGCTTGATTAAGAAAGAAATATGAATAAAAGTAGAAATGTGATCTCGAGTCTGAACGTGTTGTTACTGTGATTCTTGATTGCACTGAGGAACATGACTCTGACGGCAGACTGGAGATACATTGGAAATAAACTATTAAGGTAACAAGGAAACAGTCAGTCAGGGGTTTTACACATACATAACCCAGAGCATCCTGTCACTATCGACTACTGTCTGGTACGGAAACACATCTGTGCACACAACAAAGAAATCAAAGATCATAAGCTGCAAACTGGCCTCCGTAAACACTGAAAGCACCGTCTCACAGGAAATCTCAGAATCTTTTCCAGTGCCGTCGATAAAAACACAAACGTCGGCTTAATTGTAAATATGTATGGAGTGTGCTCTGCCCTTTATGTTTGCACAGATGCTGTATGTGGTGTACTGTCACAGCCATTCCATCTGTACTGAGGTTAATTCCATCAGCCGTGTGGTAATAAGGCACTTGAACTTTAACTGTAACACACACACACACACACACACACACACCAAAGTTTAAAAAGCAAAAAAAACAAACTAAAAAAATAGATCTCAAACTTCTTTCCTTCCTTCTAATCTCGTTGTCTTAATCAAAAACATGAATATAGAATAGAAAGTAAAAAAAAGCAAACAAATCACACAAATGCCTTTTTATTTTTAAATGTTGGACAGGCAGTTTGTTTTATTGTAAGTAAGAAATAAATTATCACTTCTGTGTAATGGTTGACATCATTCACAAAAACAGAAAGGGAACTTTTGATTGCTATGAGAAACTCTGAGAAATCAACAGCCTCACAGCAGCAAAACAACAGTACGAAACCAGCTGCAGTTTCCTTCATTGTCATTGTGGAAGGGTGGCACCCATGAATAATATCAGAAGCCGCCGTTTTCACTTCATTCGTAATAAAACGCATGTTTATTCCGACTCACAGTTCCACCAAGGAAGCATCTTTCTTGGGTTTGGCCACCAACATCAGGTAAAGGACACCCTCTTGTGGTTACCACTAAGCTGGGTGCCATCAGGGGGATTAAGGGCTAATAAAAAATAGAATCGCCTTTTCATCCTCTGCCTGCACAAACAAAACTCTTATATTTAAATCTGCACCGGCTTAAATATTAAAGGGCTTAAATGGCCGTGGTGGTAACTCCAGTTTAATGTGGTGTTGAGTCTTTTGAACACAACAAGAACACATCAGCAGCGGCCAGAGGAGGGACGAACGGGAGGGGGTGGACTCTCAGGAAGCTCAGCCAGGGAGCAGCGAAGTGGGTCAATGCTTCACTGTCACCTGTACGTGAAATGAGCACCTGTTGCCGGCGGGGGTTTAAAAAGAAGAAAAAAAACCGGTCGAATTTCAGGTAATTTGCGCCGCCTCGCAATTTCGAGGCCCGCTTAGAGCAAACCAGATAGGCGACCTGCAGGTTGAACATACGGAGGATGAGTTTTTAAAAGAAAAGGAAATCTCTCAGCGACCGCCAGTCACCGAGCTACAGGTAGGATCAGTAATAAATACAAAAAGACAGCAGTACTTAATGAGTCTGAAAGTGTTTCTGACTTCCAGCAGCTCTGACAAGGATGAGAAATAAGTGCGAAATTTCCTCTCAATCCTCGGAACAGTGTCATGCATTTAAACGTGAGTCATGACATTTTATGGGGGGGGGGGGGGGGGGGGGGTATTATAATATGGATTGTGAAATTAGCATATAGTTTGTGGAGCTTGAACTCAACTTCTCAACGACCGTTTCAAGCCTCCGAAATACCAACTAGGGCTGTGTTATTGTTGTTTTAGTCGTTGGTGGTTCGAAAAAGGAGCAGAGTCTGAGCTGATAAGATCCAATACAACATGTAGAGGCAGACACAGAATGTGGAATCTCTTGGTGCTGTTGACTTCGTATTGTGACAAGAGTCTTTCTTCATTTCACAGATTATGAGAGAACTATTCTCATAACTTCCCCGAGACAAGGTTCATTTAATCATTTCAAATTCCATCTCTGGTTTGATTGAGTCTGTTAAGGTGCCAGATGAGCGCAGTTTCTCCACAATGAAACATTTCCCGTAAAGTTTACGTCAACAGGGTGGAAATTACTTTTTAATGTGGAGGAGAAAGACTGACAACCACCTGAATTATGTCGAGCCAGAAAACACTTCACGTGCGACACTTAAAGCTGTCTGAAGTAGATGCAAATTACCACCTGCAAAGCTCTCTTGAGTCCATACCAGTGTTTTTGCATGCTGTGTCCCAGAGCAGACTGTGTTAGTTCAGAATATAGTTTATTACAATTTTAATAAATTGGTTTATTCTGATGGATTAGCCGTGTCCAGAGAGTCTCTGTAAAACTGTAATGTCATGAATTGGAAACCAACAACTGTCAGAACGTTGGGATAAAACACAAGTCAAATTGGCGGTCATGTAAAACCAACATGGGATTGGCTTTTTAAAGGCCCTGGATGCTTGGTTTCAAATGTTCAGGAAGTTCTTTACAACACTGATAGTCATGATGAAGCTTGCAAACAAAAAAAAAAAATCTAATCTTTAGGTGTGCGTTATTTAAAGTTTTACGCTCAAAAGGTTAACTTAGATGCTTCGTTGGGTAGTGTGTGGCCGTGGTTTGATCAGGATCTGATTCAAATGTTGCCAAAGTATGTGTCATCACTCTTTTCATAAAGATCCCCGCCCACTTCAAACCAGCGAGAATAGCGACGATACAAAAAGGAAAACTTCTCTTGTCAAATAACCAAATAGTTTCGAACTTTGGAAGAAAAAGTGTTCATGTAGGACCCCTTCACACTCATCTGACTGATAAAATGGCGATTAAATGTATTTCTGCTTCACCAAAAGACTCTGCTGCAAGTTGCTTTACACAACATCGCCAGAGATACACCATCTTAATATTGAGTCTCTGCTGTTTTTACACAGTCATGCTTGTCTCCTGTCATGGTCGACATCACTCGGATTTATGATTTGGAATGATTTTATATCCTATATAACAGGAAAAAAATATGATGTTGTAAAAGCCCTTCGTTTTCCTGACAACGGATATGCTTTGAATCAATTTGACGGCAGCCAATCGCATCGCCCCATCTTTAGGGAGCGGTGCATGTGGCAGTGAAGAGCAGCAGACAGACAGCAGATGATACCTCAGATTATCAGACTGAGATGTAAAGACTCTGCTGCTGTCAACAAAAAACAGACGGGTAAAAGCAAAACATCCGGTTCAGGCATTACACATAACTGCACAGAGGTATTATTGATAATTTAATGGAATATGATTAACATTTCTTTGTCATAAATAAGTACTTTTTCTGTGCTTGACTTGGAACTATTCTGTGTTGACTTGGAACTGATCTGTGTTGACTTGGAACTGATCTGTGTTGACTTGGAACTATTCTCTGTTGACTTGGAACTGATCTGTGTTGACTTGGAACTATTCTGTGTTGACTTGGAACTATTCTGTGTTGACTTGGAACTGATCTGTGTTGACTTGGAACTGATCTGTGTTGACTTGGAACTATTCTGTGTTGACTTGGAACTGATCTGTGTTGACTTGGAACTATTCTGTGTTGACTTGGAACTATCCTGTGTTGACTTGGAACTGATCTGTGTTGACTTGGAACTATTCTGTGTTGACTTGGAACTGATCTGTGTTGACTTGGAACTATTCTGTGTTGACTTGGAACTATCCTGTGTTGACTTGGAACTGATCTGT
The DNA here is from genome assembly GCF_023349555.1 of Cebidichthys violaceus. Taxonomy (NCBI): domain Eukaryota; kingdom Metazoa; phylum Chordata; class Actinopteri; order Perciformes; family Stichaeidae; genus Cebidichthys; species Cebidichthys violaceus. The sequence continues at coordinate 591,044 of NW_027176266.1, forward strand.
TTTGACTTGGAACTATCCTGTGTTGACTTGGAACTATCCTGTGTTGACTTGGAACTGATCTGTGTTGACTTGGAACTGATCTGTGTTGACTTGGAACTATTCTGTGTTGACTTGGAACTGATCTGTGTTGACTTGGAACTATTCTGTGTTGACTTGGAACTATTCTGTGTTGACTTGGAACTGATCTGTGTTGACTTGGAACTGATCTGTGTTGACTTGGAACTATTCTGTGTTGACTTGGAACTGATCTGTGTTGACTTGGAACTATTCTGTGTTGACTTGGAACTATCCTGTGTTGACTTGGAACTGATCTGTGTTGACTTGGAACTATTCTGTGTTGACTTGGAACTGATCTGTGTTGACTTGGAACTATTCTGTGTTGACTTGGAACTATCCTGTGTTGACTTGGAACTGATCTGTTTTGACTTGGAACTATCCTGTGTTGACTTGGAACTATCCTGTGTTGACTTGGAACTGATCTGTGTTGACTTGGAACTGATCTGTGTTGACTTGGAACTATTCTGTGTTGACTTTATTCTGTGCTTGACTTGGAACTATTCTGTGCTTGACTTGGAACTATTCTGTGTTGACGTGGAACTGATCTGTGTTGACTTGGAACTATCCTGTGTTGACTTGGAACTGATCTGTGTTGACTTGGAACTATTTTGTGTTGACTTGGAACTATTCTGTGTTGACTTGGAACTATTTTGTGTTGACTTGGAACTGATCTGTGTTGACTTGGAACTATTTTGTGTTGACTTGGAACTGATCTGTGTTGACTTGGAACTGATCTGTGTTGACTTGGAACTGATCTGTGTTGACTTGGAACTATTCTGTGTTGACTTGGAACTATTCTGTGTTGACTTGGAACTGATCTGTGTTGACTTGGAACTGATCTGTGTTGACTTGGAACTATTCTGTGTTGACTTGGAACTATTCTGTCTTAAATTGGAACTCTTCCGTGTTGAACAGGGACTTTAGAGCCGAGACTTTGATGTAGCCTATTTGTGATGTCCAATACAGTGACATTGCCCCACCTTTGCTTTTAATCCCTGACATCCTTTCTCTGCTGTGTACAACTAAAGAATATTTCACAGATTAGAGATTGTGGCTTTCATCTTGAATTGCCAATACCTGCTGTCTGATTCACAAAAAAAGATACCTCATGTCAGTACTCTGTGCAGAGATGCAATACCCACACAGTGGAAGTCTCTTTATATTCCCCTTTTTTCTTCTCCCACTTTCGGTCTGTCCTATTTTCTCTTAAGTGGACATCAAACCGAGCCACACGGAGGGTTCCTATTGTGATGGGAAGCTTTTGTTAGAATTTGAAAATGGGCTTTTCTAAGCCGTATGCAAGCTATGACAAAATAAAATGAGCACTCACAGGGGGCAGACAAAATGATGTAGCGCCTTGTGGGGGGAAAACTTCAGCGCTAAAGTAACTTAATCACAATAACATTTAGTGCTGCAGAGGTGGGTGACAGCAGGATGAATGCCAGCGAGCGGCGTTTTTATTTTCAGGTGTGAAAGACATCTGGCAATCAGCACCCTGACGAGAGATTTCGAAGCAAATTTAGATTACTGGAATATGTTAGACATAAAGGTAAGATTCCAGGTCAAGTCTCAAAGTCTTTTTAAGCACATTTCAAAGCTTTGCGACCACTGAATTCTATTTACAAGCTGTGTTGATGGTTTTTTTTTAGTTGAGACAAAGGCTTGATGATTAAGTATTCAAGCTGTCAGACGGTACAAGGCCTTTTGAGTCTCAGCCTTACTTCTCTTTTATTGCTTTTAACCAGAGGCTGTATATAGGAAGTGGACGCCGCCTGCTTTTAATATGTCAAACCTCACTTCTGACTTTAATGTTTTTCACGCTGCATCTTTAGGGAGCCAAAAGTAAAATCCAAAGTTCATATGTGATTGTAAAAAAAAAAAAAAAAAAATGGCACCAAAGTGTCTTTGGTATAGGAGTGGTGGTCGGACAAAACCATCAATTTGAAGACATCACCTAGGGCTTTAGGGACATATTTCACAGTTTTCTGATATTTTATTGATCAGAAACGATTAATTGCTGCAAAGCAGTAATAGAAATAATTGTTGCTGCAGCCCTATTGTGCAATGTTAATTTTGATGCGTATCATTATGCGATGAATACCTGTTGAACAGTAGTTCTAGGGTGGAAAGTAGTATGCAAGAAGAGCCAAGTCAATGTCTTCCATCAGTTAATTCACAAAGGGTGTTAAGCATACCGTGTCGCCTCGGCAAATGTGTTCTGTGTCGTTGCACGCCATATTCTGATTGGTTGTATTGTGAGTCGAAGGGTCACTTTGTAAAAGTTTGGCCCAAACCTCACGACAGAAGAATTATGACCGGCTGCCTTCCAGTGGGCCGTTGATGGACATGTCTCTGGACTTTGGCTTTGGAATAACCACTGGCGTTTCTCTTAACAGTTGTCAACTATCTTTTGAGACAACCCAAACATACCAAACATGCATGGTATAGTATAGAAGCCTGAAACGAGTCCAGGTCTCAAGTCTCAGCTCTGTAGGAAGTTAAAGAGAGGGGGAACAGTTGTACACTATGTTTGTGTGCTTTTGTGCTGCACGAAATCTGATCACTGATGTCACTTGAGTCAATGACTCAAGCTGAAGATGACAAGTATTGGAGTAAGAAAGGAGTTTTCCAGACCATCTCTGCTCGAGGCCGGCGGCTTACACACCCTCATTTAGGCGTCAGAAGGAAGGAATGAAGGCAGAAAGATGTGGAGGAAAGAGATCATATCTCCGGTTCTGCTGCATCACTTTGGATCCTTTCTTCTTTTTTTTTTTTTTAAAACTGTCCAAGCGTCAACGTAAATCCATGGAGTACGCTCCGCCTTCTGGAGGAATGGTTTTCATTAAGATGTTGTTGGTTTTAAAGTGAAAGAGAAACACCATTTTCTGGTGTTTTTTTTTTTTTTGTTGCCTTGGCAGATCCAAACAGCCTTGAATCCATCTTAACCCACTGAACAATTACCCGAGATTCAGATTCCCCACCGGATACAGAACCTGTAGCTGCCTACATCAGCACCTAGCACATTATAAAGGACATAGACTCAAACCAACGTCTCACGCCGAAGAGATGGAATTTGATGAGAAAACAAATATGCAGGAGTCCCTTTTTATCTTTTGCCTTCAAGTGTGTTGGGGAAAGAGGAGGCAGAACTGTTGACAAATCTGTTAGTGTGCCTCGGTCGCGATTAATCAACTGGTCCCCCATTTCTCTCCCCGCACAGATTAAAATGGCAACAACACAGACTTTCAACAGCACGCCTGTCACTGACATTTCTATTTATGTCGGCTGATGAATCTGCGTGAGACAGGACGCTTTCCATTGTGAGCTACTGCCTCATTTATTAGAGCTTTAAACATTTCCCAGAGTGCTGCGCTGTCACTGTGTTTGTGTGCATTGTCAGAGGGAGGAAAAGAAATACGTCCAAGGTGCAATGTCTAGAGACCATCTGCGTTGCCATGGCTGAGCGTTTCACCTGCGCGGGCCGCTTTTTTAGGCAGTTCTGTGAGTTTTTGTCTCACATTTAATGACAGAAAAAAATCCTGCAGCTTTTCTTTTCCGCCTCATCTTTCTTCTTGCTGTGTTTGCCACACTTTCCCTGCTCCCTTTCTCTCGACAATTTTTATTTTTTTTTATTTTTTTTATCACCGTTCTACTTTTATTGCCTTGTTATTTTGCCAGACGCACAAATAAGTCTTACCTTGTCAGAGCAATAAAACTATAAAGAACATTTCTTTGCATCTATAGCTGTCTGTATTTGGAGGCCAAATGCAGAGCCCAAGTGTCTGGTTATATTTCTTTAATCAGTTACACGATGAACACCGTTACACGACATCCAATCCTTGTCGTCGCCACTCTTTTTTTTTTTTTTTTGAGTTAACGAGAGGCAGTCGATGAAGAGTGAGGAAAAGATGCTGAGCATGTCTTCATCATGTGCCAAACAGGTGCGTGCCCATCTCACCCTCGCCCACCGCGAGAAACGACACAATCATAATGTCGAAACTTTCGCGTGCCTGACGGCTCGGTCTCTGTAAACACTCGCCTGCCTAATTCAAATGTAATAAGTTCTGGATGAGCTTTTTGTTGTGCTGCTTTGCATGAAGGGCAGGGGAAGTCTGTGGAATAGATGGTATTCAGCAGACGCGCCGCAGATTGGGGATTTATTTATTTTTTGACTTTCACTTTGATTCTGTGGAAAATCTGTGTACGCCGCGCTGTTTGCTGAAGCATGGGAGTGTGTTGGAACAAGGCACTGCAGCTGTTGACAGCCTGCGTAATTGTTTTCCACCGGTTCAGACTTTGCCCCAGCCATGAAAGAGAGAGAGAAAAAAAAAAGGCCCGTAAAAGCCTCATGGTTAGGGAGAGCAGATATGGCTTGTGCGGCTGCTGGGACGAGGGTGTGTTTACTGATCACACTCAGGAAGGGTAGAGAGATCACTGAGGAAGGCAAGGACATCATTATATGACCACACAAATCTATTAGTCATTTTATAATGGACCTTTTGAACTCATACCTGCACATGTAACCAGAGCAGGTAAGCACAAGAAGGTTCACAAAGATAAACTAATATATGACCCTTAAATTCATTTTTAGTAACCATACCATTTCATGTAGGAGTCCTACATTTATTTCCAAATTCAAACCGACAATATACAGCACTGCAAAGATAAAGCACCGTTTAGATTGCATTTCAGTGGTACTTAACATCAGATTCGATGTCATTCATGCCTGGAATGAGGTGATGTTGTTATTGCTTTAAATGTTGCCTGTAGTGCATCATGTCTTAAAGTTGCAATCACCTATACTGCCGAAGTGTTGTTGGTGGACAGTAAAGCTGTATTGTATTGTACTCTGTATGCTAATGTTGACAATTGCACTTTGTGGCATGAAAGAAATTAATTACATTACCTTTCACAGCAGGAAATGATACAAGCCAGGTGCTGTCAGTGAAATGGTAACTTCCAATTTAATGAGAAAGAAATCTTAACTAATAGTGGGGTTGTTTTCCCCTCCCCGACTCATTTCTTGTTTTATGAGCTGTCATTGGAGCTGGTGCTAAAAATTCACTTCTTCCCTGCTGTTGTGCCTTGCATTGAGGAGCACAAGTTGTCCCTCAATACCACAATCACAAATTAAACCATTAGCAGAGAGGAGGTTACTGTATTTGATCGGTGAGTTATTTTCCACCACTACCACACTGGCAGTGGTGGCAAGTTACCACGTTCATTTGCTAAAGTACTGCTATTAAAGACAATCTTGCAATGCTGCTGGTATGAATAGTTCTGATACGAAATATTTGCAGGCTGACTATTTTGCATTTTAGTGTTTAGTGTGTTTGTTTAGTGTGTTTGTTCGCCACGCCCCCGGTGTGTAAAGGCCTTGACCTTCAGGGTTGGCCCACAAAAATGACGCCGTCTCTGCAGCAATTGCTATTACTTCATTTGTGCTACTGTTTCAGCTCCGCTAAATGCATAACAGTAGTTTTTGCATTCAGCATCATCCAATACTTGCCACTTGTAGCTGCAGCAGTTGTTGTTCAACAAAAGCTGCCTGTAGTCTTGCGTTGACCGCTGTGCCGGAGGGAATGAACCACACACTCAAAGCACAGTTTGAGTGTTCTGCGCACGTGGACCAGAGAGCTAGTATCTGCGCGGCACACTTCTCGGTGTTTGCCTACCAGTGTGTGAAACCTTTGCTCTTTAGATGGGTGCGCTGTGGTGTTATTAACTCAGTCTAATGAGATGTTGTTATGGATGTGAGTGGGCTGAAGCAGGCGACGCTGCGGTGGTGTGCGGTGGTATACATCTGATATCAGACCCATTTCCTGTCAAATCTGACCTTAACCACCAGCAGCAGCAGCAGCAGCAGCAGCAGCAGCAGCAGCAGCTGTGGCCCGCTGTAAATGGCCTGCATGATACGAGATCTCCCAACAGAATGTGTGGCATTTACTAATTTATTTATTCATTTTGTGTCTTACATAGGAGAGTGATGGTAAACATGATTGATGCCCACTGTGTGTGTGTCTTAAATCCGACCTATCATGTAGATTTCCTCCACTCTGGTTTACACAGTTGATAAAAACGGAAGCAGGTGTTTTTCATTGGGATGAATCGGTCGCAGCGTCTTGACTTAAGTTGCACTCCTCGGTGCCTTGCAGCAGCTCACGCTCTCCCATCAGCTCAACTTATCTCC
>NW_027176267.1:5000-10000 GCF_023349555.1 Cebidichthys violaceus
CCCTAACCCTAACCCTAACCCTAACCCTAACCCTAACCCTAACCCTAACCCTAACCCTAACCCTAACCCTAACCCTAACCCTAACCCTAACCCTAACCCTAACCCTAACCCTAACCCTAACCCTAACCCTAACCCTAACCCTAACCCTAACCCTAACCCTAACCCTAACCCTAACCCTAACCCTAACCCTAACCCTAACCCTAACCCTAACCCTAACCCTAACCCTAACCCTAACCCTAACCCTAACCCTAACCCTAACCCTAACCCTAACCCTAACCCTAACCCTAACCCTAACCCTAACCCTAACCCTAACCCTAACCCTAACCCTAACCCTAACCCTAACCCTAACCCTAACCCTAACCCTAACCCTAACCCTAACCCTAACCCTAACCCTAACCCTAACCCTAACCCTAACCCTAACCCTAACCCTAACCCTAACCCTAACCCTAACCCTAACCCTAACCCTAACCCTAACCCTAACCCTAACCCTAACCCTAACCCTAACCCTAACCCTAACCCTAACCCTAACCCTAACCCTAACCCTAACCCTAACCCTAACCCTAACCCTAACCCTAACCCTAACCCTAACCCTAACCCTAACCCTAACCCTAACCCTAACCCTAACCCTAACCCTAACCCTAACCCTAACCCTAACCCTAACCCTAACCCTAACCCTAACCCTAACCCTAACCCTAACCCTAACCCTAACCCTAACCCTAACCCTAACCCTAACCCTAACCCTAACCCTAACCCTAACCCTAACCCTAACCCTAACCCTAACCCTAACCCTAACCCTAACCCTAACCCTAACCCTAACCCTAACCCTAACCCTAACCCTAACCCTAACCCTAACCCTAACCCTAACCCTAACCCTAACCCTAACCCTAACCCTAACCCTAACCCTAACCCTAACCCTAACCCTAACCCTAACCCTAACCCTAACCCTAACCCTAACCCTAACCCTAACCCTAACCCTAACCCTAACCCTAACCCTAACCCTAACCCTAACCCTAACCCTAACCCTAACCCTAACCCTAACCCTAACCCTAACCCTAACCCTAACCCTAACCCTAACCCTAACCCTAACCCTAACCCTAACCCTAACCCTAACCCTAACCCTAACCCTAACCCTAACCCTAACCCTAACCCTAACCCTAACCCTAACCCTAACCCTAACCCTAACCCTAACCCTAACCCTAACCCTAACCCTAACCCTAACCCTAACCCTAACCCTAACCCTAACCCTAACCCTAACCCTAACCCTAACCCTAACCCTAACCCTAACCCTAACCCTAACCCTAACCCTAACCCTAACCCTAACCCTAACCCTAACCCTAACCCTAACCCTAACCCTAACCCTAACCCTAACCCTAACCCTAACCCTAACCCTAACCCTAACCCTAACCCTAACCCTAACCCTAACCCTAACCCTAACCCTAACCCTAACCCTAACCCTAACCCTAACCCTAACCCTAACCCTAACCCTAACCCTAACCCTAACCCTAACCCTAACCCTAACCCTAACCCTAACCCTAACCCTAACCCTAACCCTAACCCTAACCCTAACCCTAACCCTAACCCTAACCCTAACCCTAACCCTAACCCTAACCCTAACCCTAACCCTAACCCTAACCCTAACCCTAACCCTAACCCTAACCCTAACCCTAACCCTAACCCTAACCCTAACCCTAACCCTAACCCTAACCCTAACCCTAACCCTAACCCTAACCCTAACCCTAACCCTAACCCTAACCCTAACCCTAACCCTAACCCTAACCCTAACCCTAACCCTAACCCTAACCCTAACCCTAACCCTAACCCTAACCCTAACCCTAACCCTAACCCTAACCCTAACCCTAACCCTAACCCTAACCCTAACCCTAACCCTAACCCTAACCCTAACCCTAACCCTAACCCTAACCCTAACCCTAACCCTAACCCTAACCCTAACCCTAACCCTAACCCTAACCCTAACCCTAACCCTAACCCTAACCCTAACCCTAACCCTAACCCTAACCCTAACCCTAACCCTAACCCTAACCCTAACCCTAACCCTAACCCTAACCCTAACCCTAACCCTAACCCTAACCCTAACCCTAACCCTAACCCTAACCCTAACCCTAACCCTAACCCTAACCCTAACCCTAACCCTAACCCTAACCCTAACCCTAACCCTAACCCTAACCCTAACCCTAACCCTAACCCTAACCCTAACCCTAACCCTAACCCTAACCCTAACCCTAACCCTAACCCTAACCCTAACCCTAACCCTAACCCTAACCCTAACCCTAACCCTAACCCTAACCCTAACCCTAACCCTAACCCTAACCCTAACCCTAACCCTAACCCTAACCCTAACCCTAACCCTAACCCTAACCCTAACCCTAACCCTAACCCTAACCCTAACCCTAACCCTAACCCTAACCCTAACCCTAACCCTAACCCTAACCCTAACCCTAACCCTAACCCTAACCCTAACCCTAACCCTAACCCTAACCCTAACCCTAACCCTAACCCTAACCCTAACCCTAACCCTAACCCTAACCCTAACCCTAACCCTAACCCTAACCCTAACCCTAACCCTAACCCTAACCCTAACCCTAACCCTAACCCTAACCCTAACCCTAACCCTAACCCTAACCCTAACCCTAACCCTAACCCTAACCCTAACCCTAACCCTAACCCTAACCCTAACCCTAACCCTAACCCTAACCCTAACCCTAACCCTAACCCTAACCCTAACCCTAACCCTAACCCTAACCCTAACCCTAACCCTAACCCTAACCCTAACCCTAACCCTAACCCTAACCCTAACCCTAACCCTAACCCTAACCCTAACCCTAACCCTAACCCTAACCCTAACCCTAACCCTAACCCTAACCCTAACCCTAACCCTAACCCTAACCCTAACCCTAACCCTAACCCTAACCCTAACCCTAACCCTAACCCTAACCCTAACCCTAACCCTAACCCTAACCCTAACCCTAACCCTAACCCTAACCCTAACCCTAACCCTAACCCTAACCCTAACCCTAACCCTAACCCTAACCCTAACCCTAACCCTAACCCTAACCCTAACCCTAACCCTAACCCTAACCCTAACCCTAACCCTAACCCTAACCCTAACCCTAACCCTAACCCTAACCCTAACCCTAACCCTAACCCTAACCCTAACCCTAACCCTAACCCTAACCCTAACCCTAACCCTAACCCTAACCCTAACCCTAACCCTAACCCTAACCCTAACCCTAACCCTAACCCTAACCCTAACCCTAACCCTAACCCTAACCCTAACCCTAACCCTAACCCTAACCCTAACCCTAACCCTAACCCTAACCCTAACCCTAACCCTAACCCTAACCCTAACCCTAACCCTAACCCTAACCCTAACCCTAACCCTAACCCTAACCCTAACCCTAACCCTAACCCTAACCCTAACCCTAACCCTAACCCTAACCCTAACCCTAACCCTAACCCTAACCCTAACCCTAACCCTAACCCTAACCCTAACCCTAACCCTAACCCTAACCCTAACCCTAACCCTAACCCTAACCCTAACCCTAACCCTAACCCTAACCCTAACCCTAACCCTAACCCTAACCCTAACCCTAACCCTAACCCTAACCCTAACCCTAACCCTAACCCTAACCCTAACCCTAACCCTAACCCTAACCCTAACCCTAACCCTAACCCTAACCCTAACCCTAACCCTAACCCTAACCCTAACCCTAACCCTAACCCTAACCCTAACCCTAACCCTAACCCTAACCCTAACCCTAACCCTAACCCTAACCCTAACCCTAACCCTAACCCTAACCCTAACCCTAACCCTAACCCTAACCCTAACCCTAACCCTAACCCTAACCCTAACCCTAACCCTAACCCTAACCCTAACCCTAACCCTAACCCTAACCCTAACCCTAACCCTAACCCTAACCCTAACCCTAACCCTAACCCTAACCCTAACCCTAACCCTAACCCTAACCCTAACCCTAACCCTAACCCTAACCCTAACCCTAACCCTAACCCTAACCCTAACCCTAACCCTAACCCTAACCCTAACCCTAACCCTAACCCTAACCCTAACCCTAACCCTAACCCTAACCCTAACCCTAACCCTAACCCTAACCCTAACCCTAACCCTAACCCTAACCCTAACCCTAACCCTAACCCTAACCCTAACCCTAACCCTAACCCTAACCCTAACCCTAACCCTAACCCTAACCCTAACCCTAACCCTAACCCTAACCCTAACCCTAACCCTAACCCTAACCCTAACCCTAACCCTAACCCTAACCCTAACCCTAACCCTAACCCTAACCCTAACCCTAACCCTAACCCTAACCCTAACCCTAACCCTAACCCTAACCCTAACCCTAACCCTAACCCTAACCCTAACCCTAACCCTAACCCTAACCCTAACCCTAACCCTAACCCTAACCCTAACCCTAACCCTAACCCTAACCCTAACCCTAACCCTAACCCTAACCCTAACCCTAACCCTAACCCTAACCCTAACCCTAACCCTAACCCTAACCCTAACCCTAACCCTAACCCTAACCCTAACCCTAACCCTAACCCTAACCCTAACCCTAACCCTAACCCTAACCCTAACCCTAACCCTAACCCTAACCCTAACCCTAACCCTAACCCTAACCCTAACCCTAACCCTAACCCTAACCCTAACCCTAACCCTAACCCTAACCCTAACCCTAACCCTAACCCTAACCCTAACCCTAACCCTAACCCTAACCCTAACCCTAACCCTAACCCTAACCCTAACCCTAACCCTAACCCTAACCCTAACCCTAACCCTAACCCTAACCCTAACCCTAACCCTAACCCTAACCCTAACCCTAACCCTAACCCTAACCCTAACCCTAACCCTAACCCTAACCCTAACCCTAACCCTAACCCTAACCCTAACCCTAACCCTAACCCTAACCCTAACCCTAACCCTAACCCTAACCCTAACCCTAACCCTAACCCTAACCCTAACC
>NW_027176267.1:15000-25000 GCF_023349555.1 Cebidichthys violaceus
TCTCTTCACCATAGACATAGATTCACTGTACACCAATATAGAAACCCCCCTCGGCCTCATTGCCATTCAAGACCTCTTTAGTAAACACCCCGACCCATCCAGACCAGACAAGGAAATCATTCAACTCCTCAGCATCACCCTGACTCGGAACGACTTCACCTTCAATAATAAACATTATCTCCAGCTGTGCGGATGTGCAATGGGCCGGAAATACTCCCCGGCGTATGCAAACATCTACCTGGCCCATTGGGAGAGAACAGCATTCAATAAACTCCATTACAAACCCCTTTTATATTTCCGGTACCTGGACGACATCTTCGGCCTCTGGGACCACACTGAAGAGCACTTTCACACATTTTTGGACATCTTAAATACACATCACCCCAAGATTAAGCTCAAACATACCCTCCAACACCTCTCGGTCGAGTTCCTTGACACCAGGGTCTTCTTTCAAGGATCCAGCGACCAGAACAAGACCCTGGCCACCAAAGTCCACTTCAAGGACACCGACCGGCATGCACTCCTTCATAAATCCAGTTATCACCCCAAACACACGTACAGGGGTCTCATCAAGTCTCAGCTGATCCGGTTCCACAGGATCTGCACCCTCCCGGGCCACGTCGAGGAGGCGACCAGCACCCTCTTTGGCGCGTTGAGGCTCAGGGGTTACTCGAGGCGCTTCCTTAGGACGATCAAGGCGGAGGTCGCCGACACCTTCAGAGGCGGCAGGGGCACCCCACAAAAACCGGCCCACTCCCTCGTCCCTTTAGTTTTAACGTTTTCAAACTGCACTCACAATTTTTTAAAAGCTATTAAAGATAATTTCCAGGGGACGAGGGAGCACTGTGCCGCCCTGGGGGCCAGTCGTGTGATCTCCGCCTTTCGTAGAAGTAAAAACCTTAAAGATATCCTGGTCCATACGGACCTCAATAAGAGAGAGACCAGGAGGGAAGCGCTTCGAGGTTCGGAGATCGGTTTTATGCGTCTCCCCCACGTTTTTAACCCCCAGAGTAGACTCGGTTTTAACTTGGGGCAGGCCCTGCCACCCACAGCCTCCAATGTAGTTTACGCTGTGAGGTGCGGGGCCTGCCACAGGTTGTACGTGGGGGAGACAAAGAATGAACTGCACCTGCGAATCAAGCAGCACTTTTATATGATCAACAGGGGGAATGGCACGAGCGTCCTATATGTTCATTTTAAACTCCATGGCTCACACGGTCTCCAGAGTGTGGGCCTGGAGAGCAGCAAGCGGTGGAGCACGGCGCAGCGGCAAGCGGCGGAGAGGAAGTGGATCCACAGACTGGGGACCATAGACCCTCACGGGCTAAACGAAAAATATTAACCCAGTCTGTGGCTCTTTTAAGCCCCCCCCCCCCCCCCCTTTCTTTCTTTTACCTTCTCCCTCCATGGATCGCCCCGTCAGGTTTGTTTCCGTCCCCCCCTTTTACATCTGGGAGCCTTGTCTGCCATACTTTTAACCCACCCCCCCTCCACAGCCCCACCATGGTACCCCTTATATTTGTTATTTATTTTGTCCTTCACGTGTGGGCGTTTTTATAATATTATGCATGTTTCTTTTATTCACCTTTTTCAACCTCTTTAACTGGTTTGTCTATTTATTTATATTATATATCTGTTATTTATATTTCTACCTTAATTTATTTATCTATTTAATTCCCCCCATGGTGGGGCCACACCTCCCCTATACTGCCCTCCTCCCCGCTGGCAGACGAGGCCCCCTTTTGGACGGTTTTTTTTAGGACTCCTTTCTTATAAAACCCCCCCGCCCCCTCTTTTAACGGCAGTCAGGGGATGATTTTATTGAACACAATTTTACACATTTTTAAAGCACTTACCCCTTTTAACCAGTGTTTCCTTTCCACACCTGCATGGTTTTACCCTTTTTCCCACCCGTTTTAATAGCACTTACCTTTTAGATGTGGTGTCTGTGTATTTTTGCTATATTTTATTTATTATTGTATTATATTATATACTGTGTTATGTTTATGTTTTTATTTATATATTTATTAAGGAAACACTGTGTATTATTTTGTTTTAATTTCTTATCCCCTGTTGTCCGTTTTTATGAATTTTATTTCTAGTCCTTTTAAAACGAGGGTTCCTTCGATGGATGGACCTGTACCCCCCCGGGTTGAACATGGAGCTTTTATCCTGTTTTAACTTTTAACCTCCCCTCCCCTTATAACACTCCCTCTCCAACTGCCCCGCTGGCGGGTGCTCCACTGCGAAGCTGTTTTAAACAAAACATTTTTTACAGTTTTTATTCCTTTCTTTTCCCTTTTTTTATCTTTTAATTGTTTCAAAACTGTTATTGTGATTTGATTAAAACATACTTCTTAAAACTGTATTCTTTTATTTCTATTTTGTTGTGTTTTAGGGTTGTTTAACCTTCTCATTTATTTTTCCTTTAAATGGTTTGTAAACCATTATTTATTATTTATTATTTTCCATTTACTTTTTAAGGTTAATTTTTAATATTTTATTCTTTTATCCCTTTTATTTATTTTAGGGGTCTTTTATCAAAGCTTTTTTTAAAGGACAGCCCCCTTGTGCCAGTGCCCCTCGTGGCCCTCTTAGGAGGGCCGCGCTTCTCAACAAACCTAACCCTAACCCTAACCCCCTAACCCTAACCCCCTAACCCTAACCCTTAACACTATTGCATAAATCTAGTTACCATCTGAAACATACCTATCGTGGGATTGTGAAATCACAACTCATAAGGTTTCATAGCATTTGCACAGTAGCGGGGGATGTCGAGTCGGCAACAAGGACCCTCTTTCAGGCACTCAGACGTCGGGGTTACAGCAGGACCTTCCTCCGGGGCATTAAGGTGGATGTCCAGCGAGGTTACCAACAAGGGCCGAGACCTAGGAGAGAGGACAACTATCAACATCTGGTCCCCTTTGTCTCTACCTTTTCTCCTGCCTCTAGAGCCTTGAGTGCTAGGATCAAAAACAATTTCAAGAGGGTACAGGACCGCATGGAATCATTTGCAGACTTCAAAATTATAGCAGCATTTAGAAGGAACAAAAACATTAAAGACCTTCTAGTACATGCCTCCCTTGGCGATGATCACAAAAAAGAAAAACATGCCAGACACTTTAAAAATAGAAAGTTCATGGTGAACCAACATACTCACCTGAGCGCACCGGTCTGGCATGTGACGGAGCCACAATCCAAAAATGTGTTTTTTTTGTATAGTGTGATGTTTGTAAGAAACTGTACATTGGTCAGACCAAGAACAGCTTAATCCTAAGACAAAAACAACATCTCTACTTAATTAACAAGGCCAACAAAAAAACGCACTTGTATGAGCATTTCAGACAGCATGGAAGCAAATATCTCCTCATCGTGGGGCTGGAGTCGGGATCCGGGTGGTCTGTAAGACAAAGACTGGCTTAAGACAGCCAGTGGGTGAGGAAATTGAACACCTTGTTCCCCCACGGCCTCAATCAAACCAACTAGAGCCAGCGGATCCCTGTGTGGTTAATGAGTGGTCCTGTTTCTGGAAACACATCCTCGGAGATATTTCATCTTATTTTGGTTTGATGCACTTTCGTAGTACTCAGAGGTGTTTTCCGTTCCATACATACTCTTCCAGGACCCTCACACACCTGTTTTTTCGAAAAAAAAAACACACACAAAAATCCAACATTAGGAACTTGATGATGATTGGGACGCTTCCACTTGGACATCTACAAAATAGGCAATACAAACCCCCTTCTTTGGAGAACAACAAGTGTTTGAGACAAGTCTGTGAGCCCGTGCTTTCTGGCTACCTCAAAGACAGCCAGAGTTTCCTTTTTTTTCCCCTTCACCCAACATTTATCAGAAAGACGGTTGATGTACATACGTGCAGGATTGGTATTGCCACACTGCTGATGAGGAAAGATGACAGCACATCGCTCCTCCATCCTCATCTTTGCTGTCTCCGAACGGCGGTACGATTTCCCGTGCGGCATCTAAAAGTACGTGGAACATCAATTATTAATAATCACATGACACACTTTTGGCCTACAATTCAATCAATTATGATGAAACAATAACTTAGTCCGGACATCGAGCCTTATATATTTACAATCAGCATGCTGTGCAGAAGCTCTGAAACACATTCTGTTGTGTTACACTGTTGGCACACTTTGTGGTTACTTGCCTTCTCTAACACAAAAAACAATGAGGGAAAAAATACCCATCATAATGACAGAGAGAGATATTTCTCCCTACAACATTCATAAAACATAAGCTGCTTTTGTGTGAGAGCCGCTGTCTTTTCTTCTAGAAACATCCACTGCCGCACCCATTACTCAATGTTAACAACTTCAATAGCACTGTTATTTCAATTCCATAATTACTTTTAATTATATTACTTTAAAATCTTCAGAAACATTTCATATGTAAAATAAACATTCGGGACTCTAGTGAACCTTCATGATTTGCAAAAGAAACGCTCACTCTGTCTGTGCGTTGTTAGCTGCGTTAGCTCTTAGCTTTATTAGCTCCGATTAGCGAATGTTAGCTTTATGTTACTCCAGCTACACACATGCTGCTAACTAGATCTCCTCTGAGTGCCGAGTAGTGTTAACAGACCAGTGATAGCAACTAAAATAATCGTAACAGCATTCTAAGACGCACAATGCAACAGTATATACACTAGCAACATCACATTGAGTAGCAGATACTGACGTTAGCATGCCAACAAGCTAGCGCAGCTACATCTGTCCCCTTTGTCACAGTTAAAAATGATAAAATAAACACTCACCGAGTTCAAAATCGTACAAAGGTCCTTAAAGAATCTCTCTTCTCTCTCTTAATCCGTGTGTCTTTGTTTGTATGTCTCTCAATTCAAACTCAAATTGAAATTTGAATTCAACGGTCTCTCTCAGTCAATTGCAAATGGGAAGTGACTAAGCAAAAAACAAACTGCGTAGTTACGTAAAAGTGACGTTCATACAACAAGGTCAAGCAATCATTTCCGTGAATATGGGCGGAAGTTGTCAAAATAAGAGTCCTTATTTTGGACACATAATCTAGTGATTTAATATTAGTTATATAATCTTCACGTCATCACAGCAACACCTTGCCTTACAAGTCACAACCATAGACTGTGTATAACAAGTAGACATAGTCTTTGTGATGTCCGGTCAGGCTATGTTCAGTGAAAATTACTTTTAGGTGAAGGTAAATCAGTGACTGGTGAGACACTGACTCTTTCACAGTCAGATTTACAAATATATAATTCAATTGGCAGCCTGCACATTGACTACTGGTTGTTTTTCATATTTCATATCAGCATTCTTTACAAATACATAGATAAAGTACATATTTGATAACCCTAACCGCAATCCTGATCACAGCTCTGGCTGTTTTTTATTTTGAAAAATGACCGGATGCTACGTATATCCCTTATCGGTGCATGACTTCCTGTCTGGGTCGATCTGTTCTGTGCAGCTTGACGCGATATACCCGACCCGTGGGCTCTCGCACGCCCCCTTCAGTGAGGCAGAGGTACTGTTTGTTTGCCCTCTGCTTTTTCACTGCGGTTTCTGTCAGATCAACAAGACTAAACATGTTCTACACAGACGTGATATACATTACATATTATATGTAAAGAAAGGACATATAATAAAAGTGTCTACAAATATTACAGTGTGTGCAGGAATGAGACAGCAAAAGGCACGCGCTCAACCCATTTAGTGAGGGAATCACAATCTGAGGTGAGGAACAGCTCGTCGCTGCCTCACCTCGCTTCCATATTTAAACAGCGGTATTGGTAACTACCCACAATTCCAAGGGGCAGCCTAAGCCATATTAATAAATTGAAAATTAAAGCAAATTAAAATATGAAAATAGTCTCTGTGATGTGAGGATGAGACGGAGACTTTGTCAGACATGACAGTGGTCATAGACAACAACAAAAAAAAAAAAAAAAAAAAAAAAAAAAAAATGGCACCGTCAATGAGAAGGGTTGACAGTTAGAGTGCTATAAAATGCTCTGGAATTCAAGAAGCTATTGAGTAGCGAGTGGTCAACCTGCTGTTTTGAACAGTGATTGATGGGCTGCTGTGGACATAGTGAGTGCATGTCAGCATAGAAGGACTGGGTGGAAGAACGGTATATGGAGAAAAGAATGTGTATCAATGAAAAGATATATAACAATTAATTAATAAAGATAAAAGATTTATAGAAAAGATAGTAAGGAGAGAAAGAAACAACAGTGAATAGAGAGGAAAAAAATGAAATATATATTATTAGATAGTAAGACAGATATATAATTATTTTATAGTATACTCATAGAGGGGAGAATAAGTAAGACAGACAGAAGGGTGATAAGTCAGATGTATTCACACCTATTGTCTCTATGACTGAGGACAGGTGATATTTATGATGTCATCACATCTACCGAGGTCATGAGTAACATCAAATCCATTTCTGGCCACTTCTGCCGCCATTGTAACCACATCCTTCCACGCCATTCTAGGGAATTCAAAAGTCACGAGAGATTGTTTCACTCTGAAACTCATCGCTTCTCAAAGAGACAGAAAGCTAATGTGCACAACAAGGAGTGATATCAAAAGGGAAGAATGTGGAGCGTCCGTTGAACCACAAGACAGCTATTGTAAAATGTCGTTGGCATGAGGAAAGACTGGGTGGATTAAAAATAGAATTTACATAATAGTTATTAGCGTATACCTGCCATAGAGCGGGTGTGCCTGATGCATCCCACTGAGCATGCCCGGTACTCCCACCAGCAGGCCAGGCTGAAACACAACAGCAGGAACCAAAAGGTTGCACATTAAAGATAGATGTTGCGTACAGGTGAGTACAGGTGAGTAGTGTTTGATGTAGATAGTGTGCGGTCGCACTGAACGGTTAGCGCGACCGCACACACCGTAAACCCCAATGCGCATGCGCAGATGTCGGAGGATCGACTCCCGTGAGAACCTTCAAGTGTGAAAGTCTCACCAGGTTCTAAGAAACACAAAACATTTCCTTTTTCTTCTTGTATCAATTAATGAAAGCAACAACTCGGGTCCTGTTCTGACTTCATATCATACAATACACCCAAATATATGGAACCACAAAACGCCTCGTGGTTGAGGCTAAGATAAAAGTGTGGTTGGGCTAGGCTCACCTCACCTCTGTTCACCTCTCCTCTCATCTAGGCACTTAAAGGAGAGATCGGTTTAATGCGTCTCCCCCACGTTTTTAGACCACACAGCAGACTTGGTTGTAACTTCAATGTGGTTTACGATGTGAGGTGTGGGGGAGACAAAGAATGACCTGTACCTTTGAATTAAGTGTGGGCCTGGAGAGCAACAAGCAGCGGAGACTAAGTGGATCCACAGACTGGGAACCATAGACCCTCACGGGCTAAATAAGAAATATTAACCCAGTCTGTTTTATAAAATCACCCCCTTTTTTCGTTTTTGATATTTTCAAAGAGACTCTTGGTATCCATGTATCACCCCTGGATATCAAAATTAAATACCACAATTCCAAAAGGCCTCCGTGAGAAATAGGAGACCCTCCGGTGTTTTCAGCATGTTGGTTAGAATACAAGACAACAGAATAGACAACAGCAGAAGACACAATGGATCAGGTGACGGCGTAACGAGGACAGAAGAGGCAACGCACACTCGTGTTGTTTATGTCGGTGGTTTAATCTCCATATAAAAAGACTTGAGTTAACCTGACTGGTTTTACATTCAGCCTTCAGACAACAAAACAGGGACAGAAAACATCACTCTCACACAGCTGATCACCAGGTTACATCACCTGTCACCATGTCATGGCTGCTCCAACTGCTCCTTTAAGTGACACTGATGAACTACATTTCCCACAATGTCTCAATCACAACGGACAGATTAAGGCTGTGTATAGAAGGTCAAATATATATATATATATATATATATATATATATATATATATATATATATATTACAAATTATTAAATTATTTAACCAAAGTTTAACAGAACCATGACATTCATTATTTGTAATAAATATCTTATTTTTAGTTTAGATGTTCTTAAGGTTGAAGGTTGAGCTCTCCTCCAATCAGAGCCTCTGTTTAGACTGTTAGAGCTGCAGCAGCTCTCACTCATTATGTGTTAATTAATAATAATAATAATAATGATAACAATAAAAATAATAATAATAATAATATAATAATGATAAAAATAATAATAATAAAATAGAATAATATAATAGAATAATAGAATAGAATAATAGAATCGTAATA
Organism: Cebidichthys violaceus; assembly: GCF_023349555.1. Classification (NCBI taxonomy): domain Eukaryota; kingdom Metazoa; phylum Chordata; class Actinopteri; order Perciformes; family Stichaeidae; genus Cebidichthys; species Cebidichthys violaceus. The sequence continues at coordinate 23,263 of NW_027176267.1, forward strand.
AATAGCAGTAATAGTGGTTGTTTAGAACTTCAGCTTTCATCTGTTTATCTGATGTTTTCTGTCTCTATTGGAATATATATATATATATATATATATATATATATATATATATATATATATACTACCACCCTGAATCAACGACATGTTAAACTTTCTGCAACTAAACAAATTAAGGCTCGAGATTATATGTTAAATCGCCATGGAAACTCATCTACATCCACAACGACACAATCAGAAGATACAGTTGGTTTGATTGACAGCATGCCATTCTTCAGTCTTCTGTTTAGTCACCATGGTGATAGTGTTAAAGCTGCAGTACAGCTGGACGAGTCTCATTAACAAATACTGTTTTACTTCTTCTTCTCTCCTAACGATCCAGATCTTCCATTCTGTTTCCTCCATCTTTATCTTTCTCTTCTATTTTCTGACTGTCATCCTCCCTTTTTTCCTCCTGCTTCTCACCCTCTTTCTCCCTCTCCCTTTCCTTCTCCCTCTCATTCTCCCTCTCTTTCTCCCTTTCCTTCTCCCTCTCCCTAGATCCTCCCTGGTTCTTCAGGTCCTGAAACACCTCGGTGAAGAAGTGCGGGTCGGCATTGATTCTCAGCATGTCAGCACTCAGCCAGTCGATCAGCTCCAGCGCTCTCTCCCAGAATGCATCACGGCTGGACTCCACTAGGAAAGGTTTCAGGGGGTAGGAGATCTCGTTGCCTAGGTAGGAGTAAGCCAGGTAGAGACAGGTGAGGAAGGTAGCGTGGAGCTCCTGCTCTGAAGACGTGTCCTCGTCCACCACCTCCCTGCACAGCAGGTACACAAAGACCAGACTGGCAGGACTGATGAAGCACTGGTCCTGCAGGGGGACAAGAAGAGTAGTACTACAAAGAGTACTAGTACTATAGAGACAGAACTAGTAGTACTACAGAGAGGAGAGTACTAGTACTGCAGAGATCAGATACACGTGTACTACTTCCAAAGCATTGAACCTTGGGGGCGGAGCCTTCTCCATTTCTGGCCCCTCACTATGACACTCTCTCCTCAACATATGAAACATTCTCCGTCACATCCTGTTTAAATCTGCTTTAATCTTTAATCTACTGTTTAAATAATCAATGCAAAGTAATCGTTTCTTTTGTTCTTCTTCTTGATATGTTTTCACCATGTTAAGAGCCTCCGAGTACCTTTTAAAGCATATACTAGTACACATACTAATACACATAATTACACATTTTACCAAGGATGGACACAATAAGACAGAAATAAATGAGCACTAGTACGGTTTGTTCTTCAAGTCTGGGGACTAGTTTGAGGACTAGATGTAGAGGTCTGGGGACTAGATGATAAATGAACCTGACCTGCCAGCCTTGAACCAGAAGCGCTCGGTCAACATTTCTGAACCACAGGACGATCTGATTGGACGAGAGCTCCTTCAGTTTGACACAACGTCGACACAGAAAGTCAGAAAGACAACGAAGGAGCTCACCTGTGGACGCCTGCAGAGGAAAGGAGACAAGGAGAAGAGACCAGGAGAGAGGAGACAAGGAGAAGATACCAGGAGAGAAGAGACCAGGAGAGAGGAGATAATGTAATATAAAATATATTTTGAATAAGTATATGAATAAATTAATTAATTACATGTATTCATAATTAATGCATATTTGTTGCAATAGTCAGACAGTCGTATCTGTTTGGTTGGTGGAATTAAATGTTCCATAAGTCCCGCCCTCGAGAGCAGGCTGGCCAA
>NW_027176267.1:30000-60000 GCF_023349555.1 Cebidichthys violaceus
AAATGACCTCGTCATTTTAGGCTCCAAACATGCCGACGAGTCAGATTTTATTTTAAATATGTGAACATCCTCCTTTCAACACAAAAAACGTTCTACAATCACCAGAGAGGTATTTACTGAAGTGTTTTATATCAGAGAACAAATAAAACACAATTCAAACAGATTTACTTCTAAAAGGAGTCGTTGCCCCGTCACTCTCTCTGATGCCCCGTCTCTCTCTCTCTGATGCCCCGTCTCTCTCTCTGCAGGTGGGTCAGAGAGTTTCTGAATGAGGAGAATCGAGGTCTGGATGTTTTGGTCGAGTATTTGTCCTTCGCTCAATACGCCGTCACGTGAGTCTGAACAAACAAAATACTCCATGATTACATATTGAAATGTTTATTTGAATTGTCACAGGTTGAACCTTTAAACATGTTTAAACTGTTATTAGTTGTCGTGAACTGTTCAGATGTATGAACAGCTGAGACTCAACAGAAGCCGGTCCCATTTGTGTGTTCAGGTTCGATGGAGAGCCGTCTGAGTCTGGAGGCGAAGTCTCGTCCATCGACTCGCCCTGGAGCCGGTCCATAGAAGACCTTCATGGAGACTGCAGCCTCCCATCCCCGTCCTCATCTGTTCCCAGAGCAGCTCGACACTCCATCAGGTACCATGAATACAACCCTGATATCTGACCAGGGACCAGCTCTAGAAGTAGGTAATAATAATCTGATGTCTTTGTGTTTGCAGCTCTGCGATGGTGACTCGCTCCAACACTCTGCCGAGTCGCCGAACTCTGAAGAATTCACGACTCGTCTGTAAGAAAGACGACGTTCATGTTTGCGTCATGTGTCTGAGAGCCATCATGAATTACCAGGTAACACTTTAACATTTAAATGTACATGAAATACATCAAGTACTCTGAATCTGGTGCTTCTGTCTCAGCTGTTATGAACTTCATCTGTCTCCTTAGTACGGATTCAACATGGTGATGTCTCACCCTCACGCCGTCAACGAGATCGCCCTCAGCCTCAACAACAGGAACCCCAGGTCAGTACTACAAGTACACAAAGTACTAACAGAGAACGAGACAGACACAGGTACACAAAGTACTAACAGAACGAGACAGACACAGGTACACAAAGTACTAACAAGGAACAAGACAGACACAGGTACACAAAGTACTAACAGGGAACGAGACAGACACACGTACTCAAAGTACTAACAGAGAACGAGACAGACACAGGTACACAAAGTACTAACAAGGAACGAGACAGACACAGGGACACAAAGTACGAACAGGGAACGAGACAGACACAGGTACTCAAAGTGCTAACAGAGAACGAGACAGTGTCTCTCTACAGTCTGCTGGTCTGTATCTCTACAGTCTGCTGGTCTTTCTCTCTACAGTCTGCTGGTCTTTCTCTCTACAGTCTGCTGGTCTTTCTCTCTACAGTCTGCTGGTCTGTCTCTCTACAGTCTGCTGGTCTGTCTCTCCACTAGTCTGTTCACACTTTTGCTGACCCGTCTCTCTCCGTCTTCATCAGGACGAAGGCTCTGGTGTTAGAGTTGTTGGCGGCGGTGTGTTTGGTCAGAGGAGGACATGAGATCATCCTGTCGGCCTTCGACAACTTCAAAACTGTAAAAATCTCACACACACACACACACACACACACACACACACGTTAGTGTTATGTCACAGTTACGAACTCTTTAACTTTAACTGGAAAACATAATTTTTCTTCTGATGTTACTGTTTGACTTCTTCGTTGGTACCAGAGCAGAATCAACAAACACACATTTACATCCACACTGTAGTATTCAACACTCAGTACTCTACAGACTGCAGGTACAAAGATTTAAACCTCATTGATTATTTGACTGATTAATCTTTTGCAGGTTTGCTCGGAGTCGATGCGTTTTGAGAAGTTGATGGAACATTTTAAGAACGAAGACGACAACATCGACTTTTTGGTAAGAGAGATTAACCCTCTGTGAACTTTAAATCACTTCTTTAGAATATATATAGTATTGATCAAACTCACAACATTCAGTTAAAGCTTCGTCAACATCATTAAACCTGCTGTTTGACTTTAACTTAAAGTTTAAACAATGTTTACACGGGTGACCGTGGATAAGTGGAGAGCCGGGCCGCCTTTCAATCAGAGGGTCGGCGGTTCGATCTCCTGCTCCGCTAGTCTCATGTAAATGTGTCCTTGAGCAAGACACTTAACCCCAAAACGTCTCCCGTAGCTGTGCCTACAGTGTACAGATAGATACTGAATTGTAAGTCTGCTAAATGACTGTGATGTTTAACCGTCACTTCATTTAACCCGATTCAGGTTGAAACAAACATTATCGTTAAATAAACACCAACTCTAATAATTAATTTTCTCAATATTCTAACATGACATTTACTTTAATTTACCTTTACGTTATTTTAGGATGACATCAGCAGCTAAATGTTTCCAACTGAACTTGTGTCTGTTGTTGCCTCGGTGACGGTGGTCAGGTGGCCTGCATGCAGTTCATCAACATCGTGGTTCACTCGGTGGAGGACATGAACTTCAGAGTACATCTGCAGTACGACTTCACAAAACTAAACCTGGATGAACACCTGGAGGTAACACGGTCACATGTTACGCTCTCAGCCAATCACACGAGGGCCGATGATTAAGCCCGTCTGTGCTGACCCGTCTCTCTACCCGTCTCACCAGAGGCTGAAGCACACAGAGAGCGACAGGCTTCAGGTCCAGATTCAGGCGTATCTGGACAACGTGTTCGACGTCGGGACCCTGCTGGAGGACGCCGAGACCAAAACCGCTGCTCTGGAGCGAGTCGAGGAGCTGGAGGAGAGCATCGGCACAGTAAGACAGACAGGTGGAGAGACAGACAGGTGGAGTACTAATCTGTCTCTCGCTGTTCTCAGATGTTGGAGCGTCTTCTGGACATGGAGAACGAAGCAATGAAAGACAGAGAGAAACAAGTTTAGAGACAGACATGTAATCAGACAGACAGGTGTCATCTAACCCATACCGGTCTCTCTCTCTCTCTCCGTGTCTCCCTCAGATGTCGGAGCGTCTTCTGGACGTGGAGAACGAAGCAATGCTGAAGATTGTTGAACTGGAGAAACAGCTGATGCAAACCAACAAGGAGCTGGACAACGTCCGGGTCAGTGCTGCTGCCATGGAAACCACACAAACATTTGGTCACCATAGAGACAGACACCGTGTATGATGCTAATGAGAGGGATGGAAAAAGATGGGTCTACATTTCGGTTTCTGAACATGAACAAAAAGTATTCATAAATCTAAATATTAAAATGTTCCTTTAACTTCTCACCTGTTGGTACCCAACAACCCCTCCCCACTTGTTACCTGTGCAGGAGGTGTATGCCAGCAGTAACTCTCAGGTGCACACCTTGCGGCGGATTGTTCGGGAGAAGGACCAGACAATCCGGCGTCAGAGTCGTCTGGAGCGACAGGCTCAAGAAGCCCAACAGGCCGGAGGACCCGGAGCTCCTCAACCCCAGAGAGGAGAGGGAGACGGGGGAGTTGGTGACTCCGCCTCCCCCTCACCTCCACCTTGTCCTAACCTGTCCCCCAGGTGAGAGACGTCCCCGTTTACTCCACTGTCAGAGACTAGCTGCTATATTTCTCTCTGGTGGTGAATACTGGACTTATGTTCATCAGACGTAGCAGGAATAAGGGTCCTAAGTGAAAAGGACCCAGAACAGAACCCTGAGGAACCCCACCCTCATACCTCATAATCAGTACAGTGAATGGGATGATCATGAAGTACCGTGCCTGATTTGTGTACATACAAAACTGTGAACATGTTGAGCCACAAACGACTTCACTTTACGATGCCAACATGTCAGATGTCCAAATCAATGAAAAAAGGGGAAAACGTTTTCTTCCTGAACAGAAATAGAAACCAATGACTGATGATTGTTGTTGATCACCGTATTGATTTCGACAGTCCTGAGACCGTAGCCTATCACAACATGGGACCGGTGATGGGCGGAGCTCCAGGGATGCCGGTCCCGCCCCCTCCACCTCCTCCTCCACCAATGCCAGGCACAGGTGAGTTTCAGCTCCACCAATCACAACATGTTCAATCAAAAGGAGTTCCCACTGCAGTAAAACAAATAGTACTGCAAAGTGATGCTAATACTGCCACCAAATACTACAAGTACTCCCAAATGATAAACCTTTAGTCCAACACGAACCAGTAACAAACATTTACACATTACCTGTTTTCTTTCTTCTTCTCTTTGTCTTTTAAGTGTCCAATGGGTCGTACCCTGCACCTCCCCCCCCTGCTCCTCCTCCTCCCCCTCCTCCACCTCCTCCTCCATGTCGGACCAGCGAGCTCTCCTCCATCCCCATGCCCCCTCCTCCTCCCCCTGTGGCCCCCCCTCTCCCAGGTTCGGGTGGGCCCACAGTCATCTTTAACTCTGGACTTGCAGGTGAGACTGAACAAGAGGGTTTAAATGATGCATTTACAGACTGCACGGGAAAATATGGAACTTTCAATTTCCAGTCCAGCATTGAAATCTACACTGAGGTAAACTTTCATAAATATTATCGGAAACATACTCAAAGAGTAACGTGACATCAGGACGAAGGTCTGTTTGTTTCTGTTGATGCTGGTGGACCACCAGCATCACTGATGGTGAACTGGAGGACACCATTTAAGGTGTACTCCAGTACACCTGTATATCATTTAAGGTGTACTGAGTACACCTGTATAGCTGGAGTACACCTGTATGTCACTGCAACAAGGTGAGAAGTTAAATCACAGCAAAAACTAGATTTATTTAACAAACACGAACAGATGTTTTCATGTTTTAACACTTTCTTTGCTGCTGAGCATTTTCTAAAACGGATTTCTGGGTCGATTTACAAGATTTGCTCTATTAAGATTACGACCATCTTAAAAAAAAAAAACTCTCCATGTTGGTGTTCATGGAGTCTTTTTGAATGAAATGAGCATTTATCTTTTTCAGGAAAGAGTTTGCCGATAGTTGTCAGAGTTTAATTTGACATGTTAGGGTAAACCCTCGTCATGTTAATAGAGGCTAACAACCACCTGCCATGAACCCCAAACGTTCAGGGAGTTGTTCCACTTATATCAACATCGTTAAGTAGAAATGTTGTACCGATGGGAACGTATTTCTGATGTGACAGTTACTTCTGAAGTCACTACTGCTGCTGCTTATCTTTCTTGTTGTTGTTGGTGAGCCTGAGTTGCAGGTGTTTGGTCTTACTTTCCAGTTATTAAAAGTGAATTGACACCTTCCAGCCAATCACAATCCAGGATTCTCAGTTGTCCTGGTAACTGCAATTTAATCCGACGAGTTTCATAACACTAACATGTTTTTTCTCTCGTTCTGCTGACAGACGGTCCTCTCAAGTTATTCTGTACGTTTACTTACTATCTTACATTTTACCATCTTTACATTCCTCGATAATCCTCCATCCCTCCATCATCCCTCCACCATCCCTCCATCCTTCCACCACCATCCCTCCATCATCCCTCCACCACCGCGTTACAGCGAGTTAGGTGAACGAGGTTATAGTGAACGTCTGTTCAGTTTCTACTTTTGTTGTTGGTGGTGAACAAACATTCCAGCCGTCAAACTCAAAGACCAAAGTGAAATTTGACTTCACATTCAGTCCAAACACACTGTAGATTTTCATCCTTCTCAAAGTAAATCTGATGTGGAGCAGACTACCTGTCTCCCTGCTCACCTGTCTGTCTCTATGATGTACAGCGGTGAAGATAAAGAAGCCGATACAGACCAAGTTTAGGATGCCCGTGTTAAACTGGGTCGCCCTGAAGCCAAGTCAGATCAACGGGACCGTCTTCAACGACATCGATGATGAGGCCATCCTGCAGGTAATACAACAGTTACATTCAAGTATTCAGGTTATTTAGACTTTAAGGTAAAACGTGTTAATTATAAATATATGAAACTCTAGAGAAAAGAGAGCAGCTGATCAAAACATGAATGTCTTTAGCTGTTGTCATGCGTTCCCAACAAGAAGCTGCAGAAAGTGAGTTAACAAGGTCTTAAACTCAATGAGACCTCCTCGTTAAATAAAGGTTATATGTATACTTTGGTCAGAGTTTCACTTGACAGGAAACATACAGACTGTTTTATTGCGGAGGTTGTTGTACAGCCTGCAAGGCTTTACTCTCTCTCTCTCTCTCTCTCTCTCTCTCTCTCTCTCTCTCTCAGGACCTGAATGTGGAGGAGTTTGAGGAGCTGTTTAAGACAAAGGCTCAGGGTCCAGCAGTGGACTTGACTCTGTCCAGACAGAAACTTCCTCAAAAAGCTCCATCCAAAGTTTCTCTGCTGGAGGCCAACAGGTCTAAGAACCTGGCTATCACTCTAAGGAAGGCCGGCCAGGGACCGGAGGTCACCTGTCGCGCCATCCACACGTAAGTCCACCGGTAAAAATAAGACTGGTGCAACTACTGGAAGTACCAGTAATTAACACAAGTAAGTCATAGAGTTTACCAGTCACAGGAGTAAAACCAGCTCTACCAATACCAGTAACACGACCACTTCAACATTGCCACATGTTCTCACTCTGAACTCTGGCCTGAGCTTCAAACTATGACATGTTGTCAGTTTACTCTCCTCACATCCTGAGTGTCTCTTCAAAATAAACTTCCTCCACAGGAAGTTAGTTTTAGGCAACAAAACCATTTACTTATGTTGAGGGTTAGAGCGTGTCTTACGATTCATGTGACTACCGAGTGACTAACAAGTCATGTCACTAATTACTGTCCATCAGACAGGTGTGTTCCGATTGGCTACCTGAGAAGTCTAGACAGTACTACAAACAGTGGAAGGTCTGTATTTCATCTTGGATTCAATGTAACTCAGTGTATTTTGTGTTTCTGCAGGTTCGACCTACGGACAGTTCGGGTGGACTTTGTCGAGTGTCTGATGCGTTTCCTGCCGACTGAGGCAGAGGTGAAGCTTCTACGGCAATACGAGAGGGACAGAAAACCTCTGGAGGCTTTGAGTGACGAAGACCGGTTCATGATGCAGTTCAGTCGCATCGAACGACTCACTCAGAGAATGTCCATCATGACCTTCATGGGCAACTTCACAGACAACGTCCAGATGTTAACTCCGGTAAGACAGACATTTAGAGACAGACATTTAGAGACAGACAGGTGGAGACAGACATTTAGAGACAGACAGGTGGAGACAGACAGGTGGAGAGACATACATCGTCATGGTAATGAACTTTAGTGAAGATGTATGAAACCAAAGGCAATCGATACATCTTTAATGGGTTAAATGCTGAATATGAGATATTCTTTGGAAAACAACTCTTAACATTTAAATATACTTTTAAAAAGTTAACAAATAAAAGATAGTTGAAATATTGATCCACTTTTTAAATATGTCATTAACAAGTACAAAGGGAAAAGAGTCAAACAAGATAGAGACAGACGGGTAAACAGACTAATTAATAGATGGACCTGTTTGTTGCATTTCCTCTCAGCAACTTCACGCCATGATCGCTGCTTCAGTTTCTATAAAGTCGTCTCAGAAGCTCAAGAAGATCCTGGAGGTCAGTCTGTGTTTGTATAGAAGTATTTACACTATAAATACACAGTCAATGTATTTTATCTCTTTAACTGATAAATACAGTATTTGTATATAATCTTTATAAAAGTGGTAGCTCAGATTGGTTCATAAATATAATACTTCATCACCACTGCTGTGACGTAGATTCAAAAACAACATGCAGCGCTACATAAGGACGAGGTTACACTATGTTGATATGCATATAAATGTATATCATTAAAGAACGGAAAGTGAAAGTACACCTGCTCCTGTTCTATAGATCATCTTGGCTCTGGGGAACTACATGAACAGCAGTAAGAGAGGAGCTGTTTACGGATTCAAACTGCAGAGTTTAGACCTGGTAACACACACACACACACACACACACACACACACACACACACACACACACACACACACACACACAAGAATATTTTTGATCATGTGCGTGTTTGTGTTTCAGCTGCTGGAGACTAAGTCAACAGACAGGAAACAGACGTTGCTTCATTACATTGCCAACGTTGTGAGAGAGAAATATCCTGCAAAGTGTTTGTTCTACAACGAGCTTCACTATGTGGACAAGGCTGCTGCAGGTGAGTCCGTCAGCCAATCAGAGCGCTGAAAGACTGTAGTGTGTGTCCTTACCTGTCCTGTGTCCTCACCTGTCCTTAGTGAGTCTGGAGAACGTGCTGTGTGATGTGAAGGAGCTGCAGCGCGGCATGGAGCTCACCTGGAGAGAGTTTAGTGTTGGACACAACGCCACGCTGAAAGACTTCATCAGCAGACATGAATCACGACTCGGCAAACTGCAGGAGGACGCACGCATCGCTCAGGTACACACACACACCCACCCAATTAGTACTTTTTAATTAGTAATCAATAATTATTAAGCTGCTATTTGAAAAATCATTAATGCAACTGCACTGTAAAAACTAATGCATTCCTTTTGTTTGGATTCTTCAGGATGCATTTGAAGACGTAGTGAAATTTTTCGGGGACAGCTCCAAGACGATGCCGCCGTCTGTTTTCTTCCCCATCTTCGTTCGTTTCATTAAGGCATACAGGGTGAGTGACACGTCAAAAGCCCCGCCTCCTATACAAGGGGCGTGGTCTACGGACAAGAAGGACCAGAGTTTGTCTGAAACAAGTCCTCAGGTCTTAATGAATTGTTCTGGAGATGTCGACACGGCAACACACAGCTCAACACAAAATAAGGTTGGTGTGTATTCAATGTGTGTGTGTGTGTGTGTGTGTGTGTGTGTGTTCAGCTGGCAGAGGAGGAAAACGAGCAAAGGAGACGTCAAGAACAAATGTTACTGGAGAAACTGGAGCAAGAGGAGCAGCAGGAGGAGGAGGAGACCAAGGTGAGACTGTCCTCTGACCTGTCACACCGGTGGAACTGCCGAGTCATGATTTACTGTCGACCAGCAGTGTAGAAAGAATCAAAACGATCACTCATTTGTTCGTTTGTACGTGACTCCCTCGCATATTTGGACAGGAGGGAGGAGCTTGAGAGGAGCAGGGCTCGGTGGCGGATGGTCCTGTTAGCATGACCAATGCTATGTCAGCAGCTAACGCTAGTGCTAGTTAGCTAGCTTTGTTGGCAAGCATCCATAATTTACATAGCGGGTCACGTGACGCCTCTCATATCAGTTGGTATGATCTCTAAAGGTCTCATCTTCCTCCCCCTCCTCCCCTCCAGTCTCCCTCCCACAGGGCGAAGCGGCCGCAGCAGGAGCTGCTCACAGAGCTCAGACGGCGACAAGGAAAAGACAGCCGCCATGTTTACGAAGGGAAGGATGGAGCCATAGAGGACATCATCACAGGTAAACATGGTTACAGGTGACATCACACCACTTTGTCACAGGTGAACAGTCATGTTTAGACCTCTTCTTCTGTCTGTCGTCTGATTGGCTGTTTTGTTCCATCTCACCAACAGCTCTGAAAGCCGTACCCTTCACGGCTCGATCAGCCAAACGCAGCTCTCGCTTCTTCTGTGACCCCACTCACTCTGAGGAGCACTACTGAGGAGGGGGGGAGAGACACAGAGACCGAGACAGAGAGACACAGAGAGAGAGAGAGAGAGAGAGAGAGAGAGAGAGAGAAACAGAGAGAGAGATTTACATCATAGCAAAAGAGTTTATGTCAGCATGTTTGAGGAGGATGTCATGTCTTCTTCAGATGGCCACGCCCACTTCTAATCGAGGGGACCAATTAGCACTTTGAAAATATTTGATGTGAACAGATGACATCATGGTTTGTATGTTAATTTATTGGTCAGTTGGTGTTCCCAGACACCAACTGACCTCTGATCCGTCCCTGGTTCCAGAGTCCTGGTTCTGGGGCAGCAGGTCTGTGGTTCTGTGGTAGTTCTGGGTAATTCAAGTCTTTAACTGGATCTTGTACAGGGTTCTGCTCCTTTATTGTGTTCTACTGTATTTACTCGCCTTACCAGAGTCTGGGATTCACACAGTTTGTGTTTTCCTTTCATGACCCTTCATTACAAGTGTTCACGTTCACAAACTAAAGAGTTAAACTCTGGTTATCTGTGACTCTGCCTCGACCCGGTCACCTTCCTGAACCTAACCCTTCCTTTCACTGCATTTTCTGTTAGCCTGTTAGCAATCACCGGAGCCACACCAGCAGAAACTTCAAAAACATATTCATATTAAATAAGATTGTGATTCAGAAATGTGTCACCTGAAGCTCAAGGCTGAGGTGTGTGCTGCAGTCACAGTGGGGGGGTGCTGGAACAGACAGAACAAGAAAACACATTTCCCAGTTTGACCAGTTTGTTTCCGTCTCCCCATCAAGAACAGTTTTCCTTCCAACATGAATCCAGGTTTAAAATAAGAGACGATGAACTGACCTGATTCAGGAAACTCTTCAGTCTGGAACATGAAGTCGGTCTGCTGGTGAGGCTCAGTTCAGGACACACCTGGAAGGACTTAAAGAGACACACCTGTAAAAAGATAAACAGAATCATAGCACGTATGGACAAACCTGGACCAACAGTACTTTACACATATGGACAGACCTGCAGGGTTGTCCTTCAAGGCGTTCTGGTCCCTATGGAGTGTCCTGTCTCAACCTGAGACCTGGATGGGCCAAAATAAACCCACCTGGATCAACAAGGACAAACTTGGATGGACAATGAAAAACACAGAAAATGAGGACAGTCCGGTAGAGTTGTCCTTTAGTCTTCTGGAGTCCCTCCTGGTCTGTATAGAGTCCAGTACCACATTGAAGACAGTCACCTATGTGTGTGGTCCAGCATCAACATCTCATCACCCTCCGCTCCCCCGTCCCCGTCCCCCCCTTCCCATTTTCATTGAAGACCTTAAAACATAATTTCAAGTTAAGACAAAAGAAAAAAAAAAAGTGAAACAGCACAAAGTTTTCTACGTGTACATACATTTTCTAGAAAGCTGTGTAGCGTTGCTCGTTCTGTGTTGGTTGGTGATTCTGCACTTGGTGGTTTAAATAAAACGCACCGTGTCTACATAATGTCTGTCCCTTTAATACTATGAGAAGAATGTCTCATTAGTGACACATTTGATGCTTCAGTGTAACACGTTCATATTAATGTAACATTTATATAAACATGATTAAAAAGTAGTAACCCTTTGGATATCTACAGTTGTGGTCAAAAGTTTACATACACTTGTAAAGAACATAATGTCATGGCTCTCTTGAGTTTCCAGTTATTTCTACAACTCTGATTTTTCTCTGATAGAGTGATTGGAACATACTTCTTTGTCACAAAAAACATTCATGAAGTTTGGTTCTTTCATGACTTTATTATGGGTTAACAGAAAAAGTGACAAAATCTGCTGGGTCAAAAATATACATACAGCAACATGAATTAGCAATTTTGGTGACTTAGAAAGTTGTGTCAATGAAATGAGCTTCATAGCATGGCCTCTTAACTTCTTGTGAGTGATTATGAGTGACTACAGCTGGTGTCTTCTCTGAGGCCATTTAAATAGGGCTCATTGGATACAAACGCCCACAAACGCTACAATGGGAAAGTCAAAGGAGCTCAGCATGGATCTGAAAAAGCGAATCATTGACTTGAACAAGTCAGGAAAGTCACTTGGAGCCATTTCAAAGCAGCTGCAGGTCCCAAGAGCAACAGTGCAAACAATTGTTTGTAAGTATAAAGTGCATGGCACTGTTTTGTCACTGCCACGATCAGGAAGAAAACGCAAGCTATCACCTGCTGCTGAGAGAAAATTGGTCAGGAGGGTGAAGAGTCAACTGAGAACCACCAAAATGCAGATCTGCCAAGAATTAGAAGCTGCTGGAACACAGGTGTGAGTGTCCACAGTCAAGCGTGTTTTGCATCTCCATGGACTGAGAGGCTGCCGTGCAAGAAGGAAGCCCTTGCTCCAAAAGCGCCACCTTAAGGCTCGACTGAAGTTTGCTGCTGATCACATGGACAAAGATAAGACCTTCTGGAGGAAAGTTCTGTGGTCAGACGAAACTAAAATCAAGCTGTTTGGCCACAATGCCCAGCAATATGTTTGGAGGAGAAAAGGTGAGGCCTTTAACCCCAAGAACACCATGCCTACCGTCAAGCACAGTGGTGGTAGTATTATGCTGTGGGGCTGTTTTGCTGCCAATGGAACTGGTGCTTTACAGAGAGTAAATGGGATTATGAAGAAGGAGGATTACCTTCAAATTCTTCAAGATAACCTAAAATCATCAGCCCGAAGGTTGGGTCTTGGGTGCAGTTGGGTGTTCCAACAGGACAATGACCCCAAACACACATCAAAAGTGGTAATGGAATGGCTAAATCAGGCTAGAATTAGGGTTTTAGAATGGCCTTCCCAAAGTCCTGACTTAAAATCCCATTGAGAACATGTGGACAATGCTGAAGAAACAAGTCCATGTCAGAAAGCCATCAAATTTAACTGAACTGCACCAATTCTGTCAAGAGGAGTGGTCAAAGATTCAACGAGAAGCTTGCCAGAAGCTTGTGGATGGCTACCAAAAGCCCCTAATTGAAGTGAAAATGGCCAAGGGACATGTAACCAAATATTAGCACTGCTGTATGTATATTTTTGACCCAGCAGATTTGATCACTTTTTCTGTTAACCCATAATAAAGTCATGAAAGAACCAAACTTCATGAATGTTTTTTGTGACAGAAGTATCTGTTCCAATCACTCTATCAGAGAAAAATCAGAGTTGTAGAAATAACGGGGAAACTCAAGAGAGCCATGACATTATGTTCTTAACAAGTGTATGTAAACTTTTGACCACAACTGTATCTATAGATATATATATAAACATTATAGTGACCATGTTTAATGTTGGGTCCGAAGCTTTTTTCACTGAAGGGTTTGTTGAGTATGAAAACAATGTGAACCTTTAGTGTTTATGCATTGTTATGGTCTGGCTCACAACCATAACAAAATGTCACGCACAACTCAGGCAAGGATTTAACCAAACAAATACTTTTAATTAACAAAGGCCAAGACAGTTCAAATGTGCAACAAAGATAAGCATTCTCATAACTAATGCCAGTAGGAAAAACATTCCGCCAGTTCAACTATGCAATCCTGCTGCCAACACTCTGTGGCGCACGTCAGGTGTGTCAGGTGGGAAGAAGCCGCACTCTCAGGATGGGGCGGGTCTTGTAGGGCGAAGTCAGAGGCCAGCTGCCTCCAATTTCCTTGATGGCCTCACTCTCGAATCCCCAGGACACTGAAAGACAGAACGCACCCCACCCCCACCCATACAAAATGGACTTCACTACTGTTATGACCTCGACACGGTCCGTTAGGCTACTTTTAATTTATTTTGTATCATTTTTGTATTGTCGGGTTTGGATCCTTTTAGATAAGTTTCACAACATTATTTAACATCTTCAACACACGCTGGTCCACTGTCTTTCAGGTTTTATTTTATTTTCACTATTTATTCAACAGAAGAGTATACAATACTTCATTGACTATCACAGTTTCCTCTTTTGATTGGTTATTGACTCGTAATTTTTTTTATTTACAGTTATAAACGGTTGCAAATACTTTGTGAAAATCAACATTACATTGTAAGTCAATAGTTATTACAGTGAGCTCACAGGGTTGATCACTTTCTGCAGGTGACTGATCATCCAGAGAACGAGTTTGAAGGCCGACCTTTGACCCCAAGTCCTGTCACCTGTGCACACACACACACAAGTCAGTGATAGAGGTGAATCGGTGGTACAGGTGTGACGCAGGAGAGTCGGTGATAGTGTCAGTCCAGGTGAGTCAGTGTTACAGATAAGTCGGTGGTGCAGGTGCGTCGGTGAGAGCTTACGATCTAAAATCAACAATTATGTAGTTTGAGTGAAAAAAATAAAATGGGGGGGGGGGGGGGGCACTCAAAGCAAGCAGATCCTCACCCCCACTGTTCTTTATCACACAGAAATCCAACTAGCAAATTTAGATTCGGCCAGTTGCCATTCTGATCTTTGAACTGATAAAACAACAATTACCAACCTCACTCGCAGTGACTGATCTATCCGAACACGGTTACAACAGTATGAAATACTATAGTAGTTTTTGCACAGCACTGACGGAACTCGGCGGTCCGTGTGCATAAACACGTTATAACAGTACAGTAAAATCAAAACAAGCAAGGTAATAAACACACTATGACCTAATTATGCCCAGACACCAAACGAAGCCTCTTACTGAGAGATGACATGGTCCTTCAACTGCTTGGTTAAAACTTTGCACCGGAGCTTCAAGCTGCACGGCGACAAACTTCTATTTAACAGAGAGGCTCCTTGGGAAATTAAGGGGATGCTTCTTCCTTATGACAGGTAAGATATTGATGTTAACGGGGAGAGAACGGGGCATACAAGTTATGCGTACTCCCCATGATCCAAAATAAAAAAGTTTATTGTTCGTCCCCAAAGTTTAGACTAATGACCTCGGGTTCCTTGAAAAGCAAAGTTGTTTCTGTGGCTCCTTGCATGCGAATCAAATCGCTTGGAATGGCACCGAGTTGGGGGTGTCGCAAAGTTTTATTGTTTCAGGGACAGGCAGGGCTGAAGTGCAGAAAGCCCTGGAGTTTCTGTGGCTCTTGTCCAATGAGACCCCAGTGTTGAGTTTAAATGAAATGTCATACTTAGGCGCGACTTACATCTCCTGGAGCTTGGTGTCATCTTAAACTCAAATCAGGTTTTTGACTGCTCTGCAGGCCCCGCAAGCCCCTTTGTTCAGAGCACATGGTGAAATCTCAACACAGGGGTGCAGGCTAGTCAGTGGTGCAGGCGAGTAGGTGGTGCAGGAAAGTCGGTGATGCAGGAAAGTCGGTGGTGCAGGAAAGTCGGTGGTGCAGGTGTTGGGACATTGTGGAAGTGGTCTCGCCATGTGGTTTGAACAAAGGAATCCGAGTTGGGCCTGCAGAGCGGTCAGCAGCCAGATTTGAGTTAAGATTCCTACCAACCCCCGGTAAATGATAAATCACACCTAGGTGTGACTTTCCATCCAAACTTAATAACGAGGTCTCATTGGATGAGGTCCACAGAGATTCCCTGTGCTGCAGTCCTGCTGTCCCTGCAACCATAAAACTCTGCGTAGCCCCCAATCTGAGCCATTCCACGCAATCAATTTGCATGTAAGGAGGCACCGAAACAACATTGCTTTTTAAAGAAAATCCTAGTTCAAATAGTGTTAGTCGCTGGACAAACAATACTGAGTTTTTTGGATCCTGACGAAGAGAAGTAGACAACTTGCCTTGGAGACTTACTTTATCACACAGAAACCAGACTAGCAAACTTAGACTCTGCCAGCCGCAATTCTGATCTTTAAACTGATAAAACAACAATTACCAACCTCACTCGCAGTGACTGATCTATCCGAACACGATTACAACAGTATGAAATACAATAGTTTTTGCACAGCACTGATGGAACTTGGCGGTCTATGTGCATACACAACACGTTATAACAGTACAGTAAACTTAAAACAAAACAAGCAAGGTAATAAACACACTATGACCCAATTATTCCAAGACACCAAACAAAGCCTCTTATTGTGAGATGACTTCTTAATGGTCCTTTAAGTTCTTGCTTAAAACTCGGCACCGGAGCTCCAAGGCAATAAACCTCTATTCAACAGAGAGGCTCCTTTGGAAATTAAGGGGATGCTTCTTCCTTATGCCAGGTAAGATATTGATGTGAACAGGGAGAGAACAGGGCATAGTCAGTGGTACAGGTGCGATACAGGCGAGTCAGTGGTGCAGGTGAGAGCTTACGATCTATACTCAACAAACAATTATGTAGTTTATGAGCGAGTAAAAATAAAATGGGGGGGGGGGGGAGGAGACACTCAAAGCAAGCAGATCCTCACCCCCACTGTTCTTTATCACACAGAAATCCAACTAGCAAACTTGGATTCGGCCAGTTGCCATTCTGATCTTTGAACTGATAAAACAACAATTACCAACCTCACTCGCAGTGACTGATCTATCCGAACACGGTTACAACAGTATGAAATACTATAGTAGTTTTTGCACAGCACTGACGGAACTCGGCGGTCCGTGTGCATAAACACGTTATAACAGTACAGTAAAATCAAAACAAGCAAGGTAATAAACACACTATGACCTAATTATGCCCAGACACCAAACGAAGCCTCTTACTGTGAGATGACATGGTCCTTCAAGTTCTTGGTTAAAACTAGTTACCGCAGCTTCAAGCTGCACGGCAACAAACCTCTATTTAACAGAGAGGCTCCTTCAGAAATTAAGAGGATGCTTCTTCCTTATGACAGGTAAGCTATTGATGTCAACAGGGAGAAAACGGGGCATACAAGTTACCCGTATTCTCCATGATCCAAAAAAAAAAAAAAAAGAAAAAAAAAAAGTTTATTGTTCGTCCCACAAAGTTTAGACCAATGACCTCTGGTTCCTTAAAAAGCAAGGTTGTTTTTGTCGCTCCTAGTATGCGAATCGAATCGCTTGGAATGGCGCAGAGTTGGGGGTGTCGCAGAGTTTTATGTTTTCAGGGACAGGCAGGGCTGAAGTGCAGGAAGCCCTATAGTTTCTGTGGTTCTCGTCCAATGAGACCCCAGTGTTGCGTTAAAATGAAATGTCATACTTAGGCGTGACTTACATCTCCTGGAGCTTGGTGTTATCTTAAACTCAAATCAGGCTTTTGACCGCTCTATAGGCCCTACAAGCCCCTTTGTTCAGAGCACATGGTGAAATCTCAACACGGGGGTGCAGGCTAGTCAGTGGTGCAGGCAAGTAGGTGGTGCAGGAAAGTAGGTGGTGCAGGAAAGTCAGTGGTGCAGGAAAGTCAGTGGTGCAGGAAAGTCAGTGGTGCAGGAAAGTCAGTGGTGCAGGTGTTGGGACATTGTGGAAGTGGTCTCGCCATGTGGTTTGAACAAAGGAATCCGAGTTGGGCCTGCAGAGCGGTCAGCAGCCAGATTTGAGTTAAGATTCCTACCAACCCCCGGTAAATGATAAATCACACCTACGTGTGACTTTCCAGCCAAACTTAATAACGAGGTCTCATTGGATGAGGTCCACAGACTCCACAGGGATTCCCTGAGCTTTAGTCAAACTGTCCCTGAAACCATAAAACTCTGCATAGCCCCCAATCTGAGCCACTCCACGCAATTCAATTTGCGTGTAAGGAGGCACAGAAACGCCATTGCTTTTTAAAGAAAATCCGAGTTCATATAGTCTTACATTTGCTGGATGAACAATAGACTTTTTTTTGGATCCTGAAGAAGAGAAGCAGACAACTTGCCTTGGAGACTGTTACTTTATCACACAGAAACCAATACCGACAGGTGAGTCGGTGGTACAGGCGAGTCTCACCTTGAAGGTGCCTCCAGCCAGCGGCTGCTGTCTTCTTCCTGAATGGTCGAGGCCCAGACTGGCTGAGGTCACGTAAAGGTCAGAGTAGTCTGGACCTCCAAAACAACACGAGGTTGTCTTCATCACCGGCAGAGAAACCGTCTGCAGCCGCACACCTGACAGAATACAGGGAATGATCATCACCAGTTTAAAACAACCACATCTTTAACTACCTCAGCTTAGCTCTTCAGATTCATAATGAACCAAAAGTATTTGTTGGAGTCTGTTCAGTTTGTCTGGGTTACTGTTTTGCAGAGTCATCACCTTTTGTGTCTATAAATATAAATTGTTTACAAGTTCTTCATTTTTAACATGGAGGTGATTGATGCTTTTAACTTTCAAATGTTCAACACAGCACAAAGCCCTCTGTAACTTGACCAGTAGAACTAACCAGTAACAGGGTCGATGATGACTCGTCCTCTATTCTAACAGTAGAACTAACCAGTAACGGGGTCGATGTTGATGACTCGTCTTCTATTCTAACAGTAGAACCAGTAGAACTAACCAGTAACGGGGTCGATGTTGATGACTCGTCCTCTATTCCAACAGTAGAACTAACCAGTAACAGGGTCGATGTTGATGACTCGTCCTCTATTCCAACAGTAGAACCAGTAGAACTAACCAGTAAAGGGGTCGATGTTGATGACTCGTCCTCTATTCTAACAGCAGAACTAACCAGTAACGGGGTCGATGTTGATGACTCGTCCTCTATTCCAACAGTAGAACCAACCAGTAACGGGGTCGATGTTGATGACTCGTCCTCTATTCCAACAGTGGAACTAACCAGTAACGGGGTCGATGTTGATGACTCGTCCTCCATTCTAACAGCAGAACTAACCAGTAATGGGGTCGATGTTGATGACTCGTCCTCCGTTGTAACAGGCCACCCAGAGATGACCATCAGCATCAACTGTCATCCCGTCAGGAAGCCCCTCCCCCTCCTCCATACGATAAACCACACGCCGGTTACCTAGGCGACACACACATCAAACATGTGTATCTCTGTGTACTGAAGTATAAATACACACGTACTACAGTACAAGTACACAGTTACCGATGTGTCCGCTGGTTGAGTCGTAGTCGAAGGCGTCGACAGTCAGAGACAAACTGTCGATGTAGAAAAACGTATTCTGATCCAAAGACCAGTCCAACCCGTTCGATATGTCCACCTGAGAGAGAGAGAGGTGACAGTACCTGTTCAGGTGTTTGGTCACAGAGAGACACATTTGCATTGTTAAAGTGGACTCACCTGGCTCAGATGTTTGGTCACGCTGAGGTCAGAGTTCACAGAGAACAGAGACCCTTGTTGTCGCTGAACCTCAGCGGGTCGCTCTTCCTTCCCCATCGTACCTGAGACACCACACACTGTTACCATGGCAACGTTACCTCAGACAGGTAAACCGACAGGTTCCACAGGTAACAAAACTCACCTGCCAGCAGGCGTCCAATCGGATCGACCTTCCCGTCGTTCAGTCTGTTGTTCTTTTTGTCCTCGTCGACCTCCACCAATGATGTCATCATCTGAGTTGGCCAATCGACAGCCACGATGCTGCGGCCCACACCTGCTACATAACCACCTGACCTGCGAGGAACCACGAAGCCCACCGTCTCACCTGAGGACCGACAGGAGGTGTGAGACAGGTGTCTTTTTCTAAATGTTACATTCTCTGAATGTTTCTGAAAGGTTTTCATGGCTGACCTGTTTCCAAAGACTGGATCTGATTGGTCGATGGACTCCAGCGGTGGATTTTCTGCCCGCCGATGTCGACAAACAGCAACGTCTGCTCTGACTCCTCCCACACTGGCCCTTCACCAATCAAAGCACTCGCCTTCACCACGCATTCCACCTTCACCGATGACATCATCACCTGGCTGTCTGGACCAATCATAGAAGGGGATTCACCCAACACATTGTTTCAATTGTCACAGCCCGGCTCAGAGACAGACAAACCAGGGAGACAACGAGCTGGCTGCAAAAAGGAAGCAGTTTATTCTTAAACAAAAGTAAACCAATTTAAACACTAACATAAACCTCAACAACTGTGTTAAGCCAGTGACACCAAGGATCTTCATCCCAGAGAGCAAGGCTGCCGAATGAAGAAGGCAGCCTCATCATGAGGCTCATCAGCTGGATCAGCACCTGCAACAGATAACCAGAACAGGGACACCTAGTGTGGTCCCCCCCCCCCCCATAAAAACAGGGTTCCCATCAGGAATCCCTACATGACACTGGCAACACCAATAATGTGCATACCAACTACAAGGGCTATACTTTTCACCATTCTACCAGATATGCTGCTGCAGTTTCACCATACTCATAAATTCTTTAAAGGGATAGGGTGCAGCACAGGAAGCCCTGGAGTTTCTGTGGTTCTCGTCCAATGAGACCCCAGTGTTGAGTTTAAATGAAATGTCATACTTAGGCGCGACTTACATCTCCTGGAGTTTGGTGTCATCTTAAACTCAAATCAGGTTTTTGACTGCTCTGCAGGCCCCGCAAGCCCCTTTGTTCAGAGCACATGGTGAAATCTCAACACGGGGGTGCAGGCTAGTCAGTGGTGCAGGCGAGTAGGTGGTGCAGGAAAGTCGGTGGTGCAGGTGTTGGGACATTGTGGAAGTGGTCTCGCCATGTGGTTTGAACAAAGGAATCCGAGTTGGGCCTGCAGAGCGGTCAGCAGCCAGATTTGAGTTAAGATTCCTACCAACCCCCGGTAAATGATAAATCACACCTACGTGTGACTTTCCATCCAAACTTAATAACGAGGTCTCATTGGATGAGGTCCACAGACTCCACAGGGATTCCCTGAGCTGCAGTCCTGCTGTCCCTGAAACCATAAAACTCTGCATAGCCCCCAATCTGAGCCATTCCACGTGGATACTAGCAACCACACTGAGCATGGCGTACGCCTGCTGCGCCTTACCAGTGACAACGTAATGTAAGAGTAACATGCGGTCAGCTTCCAACCAGTCTCTTCTCTCAGCTACACACAAAAATTTAGAAAAAAAGTATGCGTTTTTTGTTCACAAAATTGAGGAACCATCCTCAGATTATTAGCAACATCAAAAGCATGTGAGGACCCAGACAACCAACAGAGACCTGCACCAGGCCACCATCAAGCAAAACACAACCTTCGCTCTTCCAGTTAAAGTCCTAAAATTTCCACTTGCAACAACAGCAACTCTTTGTGCTGCTCAAAAGTTAACTCGGTACCATGACTCACCCCAGCTCCACTAGAGGCCGACTCATCAAACGTGTCTGAGGCGGAACCAACAGCCTGCAGTTTAGACTGGAGAACACCCACTTCAACCAGATTTTATTTTAGGATGTTCTCCTTCAACCGCTTATCTCCGACTTCCATCTTAAAATGGTCAGCAATTTTCACTAACTGCTCTAGCGAACACTCCTCCAATAACTCCTCCGTCCGAGTTCTCAAAAAGTCCTGAACAGTAGCCGTACTTAACCAGATGATTCCCTTTGAACTGCCGGACTTCACAAACCCAAGAACTGATGCATACAGAACACACGAACCGTCCAACAGCCAGAGACCAATCGGCCCATACACAGCCAAACATCACTGTAGTCCCGTACCTCTGACTGCCTAACCAGAGACTAACTAAACTCCCCCCTAGTCTTCCGGTACTACTTGTGGTGGGTATTTATGCACTTAAACCCACAGGCCCGGTAAAGACACCATGAACTGGTAACCCACCTGCAGCCTCGGACGTGCCCCCGAGACAACTGCTCCAAGGACTTTCATCACCACACTATCAGAACCCCCCAACGAGCTGCAAAGGGAATCTGCTCTTCAGCCTAACAGGGACAGAACAGCAGTTTACTCACCGTGTAAACAGAACCACCCAGACAAAATAACCAGCAGAACAGCTTAGCGACAAACACAAAACAAGTCAGCACCTTGTTAAACCAGCCAGCTTCCTTCATTGTCCCACAAATCAGCCTACTTCCCAGATTTACCAAAACAACACACCCTAGCATGCTCCAGCTGCTAATGCTATTACAGCTCATCTCAGACACCAATGCCGACACCGGGTCAACCAGGAGAGGACGAGCGCCCACATGTCACAGCCCGGCTCAGAGACAAACCAGGGAGACAACAAGCTGTCTGATAACAAATACATTAAATAAACCAATTCAAACACTCAAACAAACCGAAACAACTGCTTAAGCCAGTGACACCAAGGACCTTCCCCCCAGAGAGGAAGGCCTTTAAGGGGAACGCCACACCTGCACAGGTGAGGCTCATCAGCTGATGACCATCCAATCAGCACCTGCAACATATAACCAAAACAACAGGGACACCTAGTGTCTGAGAGGAGGAGGGTTGTCACTATATATATATATATATATATATATATATATATATATATATATATATATAAATATAGGTTTATATATATAAATATATATTTATATGTATATATTTATATATACACATATATTTATAAAAATGTATATATGAATATGTTTATATATAAATTTATATATAACTCAAATCAGACTCAAATGCTAGTATAGTAATACTACTACTACTACTACTACTACTACTACTACATACAACATAGATACTCTGCACGTTTCTAAGTACTAAGCTAATATATATTATAGCACTTTACACGATAAAGTACTATGTAATGCAGTATGTAACATGACTACAGTACTACATGTTACAGTACTACACTGTACTCTACATTTACCTCTTTAAGATACCACATCTCCATGTTACTGAATATTAGGCATATACACTACCTACTATATTACTAGTTATATAATAGTACTACATAATAACACATGTACAGACTGTATATAGATATGTTTGAGAGTACTGTGATACTACCCGACACTAGAATATGCAGTAATACTAGAATAAAGAACGTTTTAATACACATTACAATCCATCAAGTCGATAGTCAGAGCGTGAGAACTTCATATTATACTGCTAGAACCCTAAAACGTAGTACTTGATACTTTCAACAGGTGCTGACTCAGCAGTTCTCTCACCAGACTCCGTTAACATTCCGTCTCTTTGTTGCTGCCTTGCTCATCGACACGTCACAGACTGCTGCAGTTCAACTGACGTCACAGACAATGTTTAGACTTTCTACAACATTCAGCTCAAAATCGATCACTTTAGAAACATGTGACAGACTTCTGACGTCACGTCACTCTTCAGACAGTCCGTCTTAATACTTTTAACACACGCAGTACTACTTTAGGACGTGTACTTTGTGTACAAGTACACATTTGAGGAAAAAGGAAAACGTACCTGATAACTTATTCCGCAGTAACGTTACTTCCTTATGAAGTATTTTAAGTAGTACAACTCTCGACCGGATCAAAGTACGTTTTGTTATTTTGTATCAGCTGACCAGCTGATGGCTCCGCCCACAAAAACCGGAAGTTCTGACTCGAAATTCGGAATGAAACGGATCAGACCTGATAAAATATTGTTGCTCATCGATATATTAATTTACATGTTAAACTGATTTATTCACTATTCACTTATTCACAAACATTTAAACTTACATCATGTGATCTAATGAGGAAGACCATGAGACGGGCCTGAAAGCTCCAGAGACAACTTTGTATCGACAAAGAAACTTCATAAAATCAATAAGAAATAAACAAAACAAATGAAACTAACTATCAGATTTACATGTTTTACAGTAAACAAGCAGAATATAAACACAAACAACAAACATCACATTTCCTGTAGCTTTTCACAATAAAACAACCGCTCGTTCTCTGGTGGAAGGCTTTTAATTTAAGGCAGTAACAGCAGGAAATTAAACTATACAAGTGTGATACAAATGATCAATAAAATAAGATCGATATGAACTCAGACAGAAACTCAATCATCACATTGTTCATCACCACGGATCAATAACATGATCACATGCGTCAGTGCAGACATTAAAGCACATTAAGAAGAAACTGGTTCTTATCGGAGGATCACTATTTGGCAGCAGACCATCGGCTGCCTCTGTACACCCACTCTGAACGGAGGATCACTTTTTGGCAGTTGAGGCTCTGGCTCGGTTCAACCTGTCAATCAACAGGCGGTCGGAGGCGGAACATCTGGAGAGGACCGCCCCCATCTCGGGTTCATTCTTCCTCTCGATGGCGGCGTCGGCAGCACCTTCCAGGTCACTGATTGGACGAGAAGAAGAGTTACCTGAGTGGTCGGGTCTCACCCACCTGAGTGATGTCACCGGTGCTCTGAGTCTTACCTGACAGCCAGGTGAGCTTTGACCCTCTGCTCAGGTGTTACCTTGGAAACGTACTTCTTGGCCTCGTACTTGTTGTTACTCTTCATGCAAACTTCAACAAACGCCTGAAGAACAGTCAATGCTAAGAATCATGGGAAACGTAGTTTTATCTTTTATTTAAAAAGTTTATGGCTAAAGGGGATGGGGCTTACCAGGTAGCCAATAGGAGACTTCTTGCTCTTTGAGAACTTCTCCAGCTCCTCCCACTCCTCCTTCTCTGCCAGAGACTTCAGTTTTAACCACCAATACCTGCACAGGTGAGACAAGTAGAGAGACAGGCAGAGAGAGAGACAGAGAGACAGACAGACAGACAGACAGACAGACAGGCAGGCAGACAGACAGACAGACAGGCAGGCAGGCAGACAGACAGACAGACAGCCAGGTGAGACCGGCATAGAGGTTTTGGAGCTACATGAATTACTAGAATAAAGACAGAATATCTTTAGTATGCTTTATTTCATCTCCATATCAACGAATCGTCGTCGTGTGTTCTAGAATCACAAAGCTAAAAGCAACATCTCACCTTTTGTCAGGTACTCTGAAATCTTTGTACAGTTGTTCTGCTTGTTTGTGGAGTCCTAAAGCCAGCAGTGCCTCCATGGTCGCCTGGACAAACAGGAAGTGACATCACAGGAAAGGCTGTGACTACATCATGTCTGCAATAATTTGTTAAAATTAAGAAGTAATAACAAGGTCTTAGAGTCAGTCGAGTTAAAATTACCTGAGGCACCTGAGGACCAAGAGAAACTGAACTACTCACACATTCCCAGTGGCCCCGCCCCTTTAAATACCTGAAGAGAAAGTCCAGTAGCCCCACCCCTTAATGTACCTGTAGAGATAGTTCCAGTAGCCCCGCCCCTTTCTCGTCGTCGAGTTTGCGTTGGAAACGTAGGAGGCGCATCTCTTCCTCTGTGGCCTGGAGACAGAATATTTAAAGTTAGAATGATGGATTAAACCTGATCCACCTGATCACAACTGTAAACAGAGCATTTGTGTTAGCTTCAGCTTTGATCATACACACACACACACACACACACACACACACACACACACACACACACACACACACACACACACACATATATGAGTTTTACCTTTGCAGAAAACTCGTTCTTGGCTTTGTTGTATTCATCCACAGCACTCTGCAGCAGAGACAGACGGTTCTCTAACCTCTGCAGACAGACAGACAGACAGACAGACAGACAGGAATCAGACCTAGATCTCAGGTGGTCTAGGGTCTGATTCTTTAGTCCACATCAGAGTTAAACCCGTTGGTACCTTTTCTCTGTAACTAGCAGTAACATAGTAGTTGGCAAGTTCCTGGTGGTCATCGTCCTGATTATAAAGGTCCTTCAGAGTCTCTTGTTCCTGCAGTTTACAGAACTAACACAGAAATACAACATAATAAATACCTACAAATCAATATCTACATAATCAATAACATCAATAACTACAGATCAATACCTACAGATCAATAACCAACTACCAATCAATAACTACCGATCAATAACCAACTACAGATCAATAACTACCTACAGATCAATAACTACAGGTCAATAACTAACTACAGATCAATAACTAACTACAGATCAATAACTACCTACAGATCAATAACTAACTACAGATCAAAAACTACAGGTCAATAACTAACTACAGCTCAATAACTACAGATCAATAACTACCTACAGATCAATAACTAACTACAGATCAATAACTACCTACAGATCAATAACTACAGACCAATAACTGCCTACAGATCAATAACTACCTACAGATCAATAACTAACTACAGATCAATAACTACAGATCAATAACTACCTACAGATCAATAACTACCTACAGATCAATAACTACAGATCAATAACTAACTACCGATCAATAACTAACCACAGATCAATAACTACCTACAGATCAATAACTACCGATCAATAACTAACTACCGATCAATAATTAATTACAGATCAATAACTACAGATCAATAACTACCTACAGATCAATAACTAACTACGATCAATAACTAACTATGATCAATAACTACCTACAGATCAATAACTACCTACAGATCAATAACTAACTACAGATCAATAACTAACTACGATCAATAACTAACTACTGATCAATAAAGGACATAATAACAACAGTGATGATGATGATGATGATGATGATGAAGAGCACCTGTCTGTAGAGGCTCAGTGCGACAGGTTGGTTCCTCAGAGTCATGAAGAAGTCTCCTCTGTTCATCTCGTTCTTCAGGTACGTCACCACCGTGTAAACTGGGAACACAGGAAACCATCAAGGTGACGTCATCTACCTGAGCGACAGGTGGTGGGCGGGGCTAGCAGACACTCACCTAGGTCAGTGTCTCCGCTCTCCACAGCTTTACTGAGAGCCAACTGACTCCTCTTCATCTTCAACAGCAGAGGAACCTGCTCACCTGACCGAGCCTCAAAGTCCAGCAGCTGACACAGAGATATAAGAAATATACTGTCAGTATGCGTGTGTGTCCATGCAGGTAACACACAGGTATATAGACAAGACTGTGTGTGTGTAAAACACTAATCAATACAGGTATATCTTGTTACCTTGATGGCGAGCTCAGTGCGTCCACACTCGTAAGCTTTAGCTGCGATGTGCGAGTAAGAAACTCCAGGTGAGTCTCCCACCTTCACACACACGGCTCGGGCTATGGCCTCGTCTGATAGGTCCTTCTGCTGCACCTGAACACACAGGTGAGTTAGTAATGAGCGGTGTTAATGCAGCCAAACATTCTGAAGGTGAAGCAGACTGAGAAGAGTCAGGTGGGACAGGGGAGCCAGGTGGGACAGGGGAGTCAGGTGGGACAGGGGAGTCAGGTGGGACAAGAGAGTCAGGTGGGACAGGGGAGTCAGGTGGGACAGGGGAGTCAGGTGGGACAAGAGAGTCAGGTGGGACAAGAGAGTCAGGTGGGACAGGGGAGTCAGGTGGGACAAGAGAGTCAGGTGGGACAAGAGAGTCAGGTGAGACAGGGGAGTCAGATGGGACAGGGGAGTCAGATGGGACAGGTGAGACAGGGGAGTCAGGTGGGACAGGGGAGTCAGGTGAGACAGGGGAGTCAGGTGAGACAGGGGAGTCAGGTGGGACAGGGGAGTCAGGTGGGACAGGGGAGTCAGGTGGGACAGGGGAGTCAGGTGGGACAGGTGAGACAGGGGAGTCAGGTGGGACAGGGGAGTCAGGTGAGACAGGGGAGTCAGGTGAGACAGGGGAGTCAGGTGGGACAGAAGAGTCAGATGGGACAGGTGAGACAGGGGAGTCAGGTGGGACAGGGGAGTCAGGTGGGACAAGAGAGTCAGGTGGGACAAGAGAGTCAGGTGGGACAGGGGAGTCAGGTGGGACAAGAGAGTCAGGTGGGACAAGAGAGTCAGGTGAGACAGGGGAGTCAGATGGGACAGGGGAGTCAGATGGGACAGGGGAGTCAGATGGGACAGGTGAGACAGGGGAGTCAGATGGGACAGGTGAGACAGGGGAGTCAGGTGGGACAGGGGAGTCAGGTGGGACAGGGGAGTCAGGTGGGACAGGGGAGTCAGGTGAGACAGGGGAGTCAGGTGAGACAGGGGAGTCAGGTGGGACAGGTGAGACAGGGGAGTCAGGTGGGACAGGTGAGACAGGGGAGTCAGGTGGGACAGGGGAGTCAGGTGAGACAGGGGAGTCAGGTGAGACAGGGGAGTCAGGTGGGACAGAAGAGTCAGATGGGACAGGTGAGACAGGGGAGTCATGTGGGACAGGGGAGTCAGGTGAGACAGGGGAGTCAGGTGGGACAGGTTACCTTGCATGATGCCCAGTGTTTAAGGACTCTGCTGACTCCCTGATAATCTGGAATCTTCAGGTAACGACACATTTCTATCGCTAATGGATAAAACTGTCGATACACCAACCTGGGAGGCAGACAGGTAGAGAGAGACAGGCAGGTGAGAGGACAACGGGGTCAAGAGAGACGGACAGGTTGCAAAAAGACAAAACAGTAAAGACAGACAGCTGAGACAGAAAGATTCACCTGTCGATCAGCACCTGTAGAGTCAGCTGTTTGAATCTGAGGTCAGATGTCAAGGAGGTCGTCACCGTAGTTACAAAGTGAAAGAGACTAACCACCGGCCAATCAGATGTCAGATGATGACATCAGTCACTACAGATTAAAAAGGTAGACTACATGTCCCATGATGCACTTGAGTCAGAGGATACTGAGTGTGAGTGAGCGGCAGCCCGACACTGATCTCTCTGACGGCGTTCAGCACTCTGAGTTCTCTGCAGGTCGACACGAACGGATCGGGACTGAAGTCTGTGAGGAAGCACTTACCGAAGGACGCCGCCTAGTGGATGAGAGAGAACATTACATGGAGAACAATACAGAACAATACAGAGCGCCTCCTAGTGGACGAGAGACACTGTAAGAACACAGAACAATAGTACAAAACAAACTGTGTTCCACCTTAGAACAATGACACAATGTACAGAACCCAGTGGATGTTCTCATGTTCTTACCCTCATCAGGGATTTCTGCGTGTTTGTGTCGTATTCGTGTCCTGCTGCCTCAACGCATTGTCGGACTGCTTCTCCCAGCATGCTTTGCTCCTTGATCTCTCTCAGGTACTCGTCAGCCTTCTGACTCGACTTCTACACAAAAAAACAGAAATATGTATCATCAGAGAAACGTGCAGTGAGAACAACTTTGTTGTTCTGTCAGACAGACGGGTTGTTACCTCGTACTCCCGGTGGGCCTCCAGCAGCAGAGCTCCAGGAGCCATGGAGGCGATTTTGAAGATGTCCTGACAGACCAGAGGAACCTCCTGAAGCAGCTCCTGATTGGTCGAGCTGATGATGCGAACTCCGTCCAGCTCTCCGACCAAAACACACTGGTCCTCTATGGGGAACCTGAGGTCAAGGGTTAGGGTCAAACGTCACCTAACCAGAGAACGACTCCAAAGAAGAGGGTTCTTTAACATAAAACCAGCTCAACGAGTCCAAGGAGAACCCTAACAAGCTCCAGCAGAACAATAACGAACGCCTGGAGCACCAGGCTGACCTAGTTGGTTTGTGGTTCCAGTCTGAACTGGGTTAAAGGATACTGGATGGTGTCTTGACACACTCCGACCACCATGAGCAGTCTGTCCCACATCAACACCACAGACGGCTGCTGACTCTTTGGTCTGCGACACCTGGACAGGTACAGATGGTGAGGTCAGTATTCAGACAGGTAAACAGTAAGAAGCAGACAAACACAAGGTAAATAGATGACAGACAGCTAAATAGGTCAACAGACAGACAGGCATAGATGTACAAACTAAAACAGGCACATAAGACAGATAACCAGGTCAAATAGGTAAACATAAAAGGTAGACAGACAGGTAGACGTACCAGACCATCTGTTTGGGAGGGGTCGACTTCTTAGTGTCGACTTCACTCATTTTGTCCTGCAGACACAGAATCACCTGTCAATCATTCACACAGACCCCGCCCCCTCAGGTCAGATCAAACAGCGAGTTGGAGCAGCTCACCTGGAGATGGGAGGGGCCTGTCCACAGGTGCCCAGAGTCAGTGAAGAGAGCCAGGTATTTATAGCTGAAAGACACAGCCATGTGGACGATACTGCCGGCCTGAGGACCGAGACCTGGAGGACACTGAGGACACACAGGTACAAAGACAGGTGAGGTTAGTTACCTGTCTGTCTGTTTACCTGTGTGTACGTGTGCCTGTCTGTAAAACTAAAAGACAATGGCATGTAGACTGAGACCTGGAGGACGTGGAAGACAGACAGGTGAGGTTAGTTATGTCTGTCCCTTTCCAACTGTCTGTCTCTCTCTGTCTCCAACTGTCTGTCTCTGTCTGTCTCTCTCCCTCTGTCTCTCTGTCTCCAACTGTCTGATCTCTTGGTCTGTCTTTCTAATTGTCTCACCACCACAGTACAGGAGGTGTTGTCCAGGATGTAGAGTTCAGGTCCGTTGGACAGGAGGACTTTAGTCTGTCTGTCCTGGTTCAGGACGACCCAGCAGGACGGTTTCCCCTGTAGACCTACAGACAGACAGACAGATTCAGTTCAACACTATAACCCAGATTAAGAGGTGAACAGGTGTTACCTACCTGGGACTTCAGGTAACCTTCTGAGCTTCAGGTCGTCGATGTTCGTCGCCAAGATGAAGCGCGATGAGCCTGTTACTATGGCAACCCCTGTTCCATAGGGAGAGTGGAACACTTTGGCTTCTAACACTTGACTCTGGACTACTTCCTGTGTACAACAACAACAAG
>NW_027176267.1:65000-127500 GCF_023349555.1 Cebidichthys violaceus
TGACTGTAGATTCCTCACATGTTTCTCGTATCAAGAAGCTTCAGCTGAAAGTCTTTGCTCACAGAGAACTAATTTAAAACAAACATCATTTCATAACTTTGACCTTTGGCTGCATTTTTAACTGAAGCACAAAGCAGACAAACTGCTTCCTGTTGTCTGCATTCATTCATGTTCAGGCTGGTTTGGTGGAAACAATAAAAGTGAGCCACAGAGCTACAGCAGTGAGTGTACTGGTAGTAACGTTAGCTGTCAGCCAAACAGACTGTACAAAACACTGAGCAACAGCTGGGGTGTCTGTCTGTCTGTCTGTCTGTCTCTCTCTCTATGTGGTCATCACAGGTCTCTCACTCGTTCCCTCTCAGTTTTGTTGTTGTCTGTTCTTAAACTCATAGCTCTGCTGGTGGCTGAAGTCTCTGCCATACTGGAAAGCAATTTATGCTTTTGTTCCTTTACAGTTTCTGTGTGGACTTCACAATAGTTGTGCAGAACAAAATAAGCATTAATAATTAACTTCAAACGTCCGCTATGTGAGCTGGAGACTGGACAATAACAGCTGCTTCCTCCGCATGTCGGCAGTAGTAGAACTATAAAATGTTGACTTTAACCTCACAACAGCTGCTAGTAAAGACAACAACATTAGCAACACCTGTAATCAGTTACGTTGAATTAACCTGGTAGTCGTTCGGTAATCAAAGTTTCCAGATCTTCTGGAAAGGGTCACGTGAACGGGGCGTGAGGAATCAGGGAAGGACACGTGACCGATGACATGATAGCATTAGCTCTCCAGGTGATTCATGAAGATTCTAAAGCTTCGGCCATTGGCTGGTTGTGTTCCAGGTGCATCAGGTGGAGATGGAAGGTGTGGTCAGAGGGATCCAGGCTGATATGACCAAACTGTCCAAGAGCCACAGTCACACCTCCAACACCGTCAGCAAGCTGCTGGACAAGAGCCGCAAACTGTCCGTCACCATGAAGGAGGTAAAGATATCACACCTGTATTTAAATATATCTCATACCTGTTTCTAAATGTACCTGTACCTGTACTTATACCTTCACCTGCTCCTGAAGGTTCGTGATAAGATGGAGCGTCAGGGTCACCAGGTGAGGAAGCTGGAGGCGAACCATCATCACCTGATCAGCAGGAACAACTTCAAAGTTCTCATCTTCCAGGTGAGTGTGATGAAGGGTCAGTTAAAGGTTTACGTTCTCCAGTACTCAAGTTCTTTCTACATCTGTAAAGTTCTTTCTAGACGGTATGGTTCTCCACAAATACATTCTCCTTAGACAGTATGGTTCTCCACAGATAGCATTGTTCCCTCATCGATAGTAAAGCTCTCCACAGACCTTTTTTCTTCACAGACAGTATGGTTCTCCAGCTTTCTCTTTGTCTGTTGTTAATTTTCCATCTGTGACCTTATTTGGTCATCGGCTGCTGCAGGAAGTGAACTTGAGGTCTGAGCTGTCATCATGTGATCTGGTTGTCACGGTTACATCAAAGTGAGTTATAATAAAGTCAGACTGCTGACTGTCACAACTACCGTTTATTATTGATAATAACATGTTATTATAGGTGAGTAAAGGTAACTAAGTACTGTACATGCTGGTCATGTGTATCGTGTGTCTTCTGTCTTGTTTCACCAACACTAAACATTCCTGTCCTCCCTAAAATACCCAGCATTCCTCACTGCATGTGTGGCTCAGTGGGTGTGGTTCTCTGTCAGCGTTTAGCTCTTTCAGCTCTTCATCCTCCTGTTTGTGTTGCTCTTCTGTTTAACAAGTATGTGGTATCCAGTATGTGTAAAACTACTTGAAGACAGAACAACCATGTACCACTAAACGGACAAAAGTATGTGGACAGCCCTGTCGAGGTTCCACTATTGGCTCCCTAACACTTTTGTATAGGTTTTTTAAGGAACTCCTTATGTTCCCCGGGCATTTCTCAAACCCCCAGGTTCCTCTAAAGTTCACCTTACCATTTCCTACGGTTCCCCCACAGTTTCTTTCAGGTTCCTCTAAAGTTCACCTTACCATTTCCTACGTTTCCCCCACAGTTTCTCTAAGGTTCCCCTGAGGTTTCTGTAAAGGTCCTACTGAAGCTCATTTAACCTCATGCTGAGGTTCCACTTAGGGCCCCTTAACATTCTCCAGGTTCTTCGAACATTTCCTCTTCTCTTCTTCAGGAGGAGAACGAGATCCCCTCCAGTGTCTTCGTGAAGGATCCTCCTCCGTTCCCTCGTGATGAGATTTTGGAAGAAGGCGATGAATCGATGGTGGGCGTCACCGACGGAAACCGTTCCCAGGAGGGTGGGCTTCACACCATCGACCTATCGTCTGACGAGGACGTCGGGCTGGAGGCGGAGCTAGAGGAGGAAGAGATGTGGCCTCACGATCTGGAGAACATGGAGAAGTCCAGAGCAGAGAAACTGAAACATTCCAGTCTGAAGAAGGTAAGAACCACAGACAGGCACACAGGCAGACAGACAGGTGTACAGGCACACAGACAGGTGTAATAGTTCTTTTCTCTGCAGGTCGACAGTCTGAAGAAGGCGTTCTCCAGGCAGAACATCGAAAAGAAGATGACGAAGATCGGAACAAAGATTGTTTCTCAGGAACAACGAGAGAAGATCAAGAAGAGAACCTCTAGTCTGAAGGTTTCACCTCTGACCTTCAGCATCAGGAAGGTAGTCTGTGTTCTTCTGTTACTCCAAGAACCAGCAGGTTCTATTAAGTCCTCTCCAGACTGATGGGCCCTAAGGTACCTCTAATGTTCCTCTATGGTTCCCCCAAGGTTCCTCTAATGTTTCTCTATGGTTCCCCCAAGGTTCCTCTAACATTCCTCTATGGCTCCCCAAAGTTCCTCTAGCATTCCTCTATGGTTCCCCAAAGTTCCTCTAGCATTCCTCTATGGTTCCTCTGAACATTTTCCAAAGGCACCCCAAGTTTGCCCAAAGTCTCCTGGATCAATCCTCGAGGTTTGACACCAGGTCCCCTTAAGGTTCTCTCTAGTCCTCACAGCTGGTCCACTAAAGATCCATAGGGTTCCCGTATGGTTCCACTTCCTGTGACCTCTGGTTCTCTGTGTTTTCAGCCTCGGAGCAGCTCCGACTCTCAGCCCCCCGACGCCTCTCTTCAGGTGGACGACTCTGTGGTCGTCGAGGCCGACGTCGACCTCTCTCCACTGGGTGACACTGACCAGGTCTCCTTCACCGAGGTCCACGCCCAGCTGGCTCCGGACGAGCAGGAGGTGAAAGAGGTGGAGGAGGAGGAGGAGGAGAAAGAAGAGGAGCAGGAGAAGGAGGAGGAGAAAGAGGAGGAGCAGGAGAAAGAGGAGGAGGAGAAGGGAGGAGTGGAGGATCTGTCGGTGGTCTCAGAGGGAGTCGGTGAAGACTACGCTCTGTCCTCCACACTGCCTCAGGAGGAGAAAGAGGAGGAACCCTGAACTCTCGGATTGTTAAAGAAACAGTTCAACATCTAGTGAAGTTCCTCTCTGGGAGGCAGATCAATCATTTATTATGATTCAGATTGTTTCCATGTTTCCACCTCAGCATGAAGACAGCTAGCTTAGCATAAACAGCTAGCTTAGCTTCCTCAGAGAGAAGAAGAGTTCACTAAATGTTGACCTGTGTCTTTAAAGTGTTATTAATGGATAGAACTACGTAACTCCAACATTTTAAGTTTTCTGATTTTTAGATTTAGGTTTTGAATGAAGACGGAGAATTTTAACATTTTATTCTTCAACTGATCTGAGAACCTAAAAAATAAAAACATCACTAAATTTGGAGTTACGCGTTCTCTTCTGGTCAAAGTTTATTTTCATTTCTATTCTTATTCTTGTTATTACTGATATAAAAACACCCAAACTAACAATCAGCCAATCAATAAAACTAACATACACACATTAAGGAACCATACAAGTCAATCACTGAAAACATGGTGCTGAACTCTTATGTTGTATTTATTGTAACATTATACTTGCTTTGAGGTTCCTCTTAGGTTCTACTACCGTTTCCCATTTTCTCAAGGTTCCTCAAAAGGTCGGCCTAACATTCCCCAAAAGATAGCTGTTTTCACTAAAGTACCTCTAACATTCTCCAATGCATGTCCAAGGTTCCACCAGAGTTCCCATAAAGGTTTTTGAGCTTTGTTCCTCCAAGGTTCCTCTAATGTTCCCCGAAGTTCGTCCAAAGTTTCTCTATTGTTTCACAAAGTTTTCCCCCGGGTTCCTTCAAGGGTCCTCTAATGTTCCCCATGGTTTGTCTCAAGTTTCTCTAATGTTTCACAAAGTTCTCCTTCGGGTTTCTATGAGGTTCCTCTAACATTCCACTTGGGTTCCCTTCTGAAGGTTCCCTCACGTTTCCACTGAGGTTCCTTCAAGATTCCCCCAGCTTTTTCTTAAGCTTCCTCTCACGTTCCCCAACTCCTTCTTCTCCTGATTATGTGTGTTGATATCTACACTGACTAATAACCAGCCTGTTGATAATTGATCTTCTTATTAACTACACAAAAGTATTAACTGAAACAGTGACAGAAACACTGATCAGCAGAACTGATCAATCAGTTTGATCTGTGACACAATCGATTTAGTATTTAGTATGCAAGAGGAAGGTTAAATACTCAGTATTTATGTACATGTACATGTATATATATATATATATATATATATATATATATATGTGTGTGTGTGTGTATATATATACTGAGCTAAATACTTTTAATATCCAGTGTTAAAAGCAGACTGATGTTTTTTTTCTTTGCTGTTTTCAGGTTTGAAGTCACAGTTGTTGTTTTTTTGCATATATAGAAACTTTCTGCTGCCAAAGAACTTTTCCTGTTTGACTTCCTGTTAAAGTTTGACCTGAACTATATAATCAATAAAATCTATTTGTGTAACCACATTTCTGTTTCCTGGCTCTCATTTCATTTGATATGTATGTATATATGTATAAATACATACACATACATCATTATTATTTATCTCTGTGCTCTAAAAGGTTCTAATGAAGCTGTAAAATGGTTCTACAGCTAAAGATCTGTTCTGAATGGAGTCTGGTCTCTACGGTCTCTGTGGGAGGGGCGGGGTCAGAGAGTCGGGTGTCCTCCTCAGAAGCCAATGGGATGGTTCGGGGGCGGGGCTTAGAACTATCACAGCCAATAAAGACATGTGGGGGCGGGGCCCTGAAACGTCTCCACATTCACACAGTTTGACCTGATTCTTTACAGTGTGTCTGTCTGAGCAGAGTACTACTACAGAGTACTACCACAGAATACTACCACAGAGTATTACTACAGAGTACTACTTGTACTGGGTGGAGAGCTGACATCAGATGGATTCAGTGCTGCCCCCTGGCCTCTCTTTGGTCTCTGTCTTGTCTCTGTTAGCATGCGGCGTCCAGGTGTTAGCTGCCGTCCTGCTAACACACAGGTATGGTGGGCGGAGCTCTGCAAAGGACAGGTGGGTCCTGCTATGGCTCTTCTATGATGTCATCGTCCATCTGACACTGGTACGACCAATCAGAACCAGTTTACAGTTTGTTCATGGCTTCTTATCCATTTCATTGTTTGTTGTTTATTACTTTTAGCTTGTTGTTGGCCTCATTGTTTATTTGTGATTAATTGTTTGTTGTTTATTGTTTGTCCACAGGAAGGTCCGTTTGTCTACATGTCTCTTGTTGGGACAGTGGAGACATCTGAAGGTCCGCTGGCTGAACTCTGTGAGTTTAACTTCTAATTAATATACTTCTACAGTACTACGTCTATTACTGCTTTAAAGAAGGAACTATTCTACTTTTAACACACAATCCTTTGTCTCTCTCACTCCTTGCCCCTGTCCCACACCTATCTCTCTCCACACCTGGCTGTCTGTCTGTCTGTAGGGAAGGAGTACAGCAAAGCTGATCGTCGTTGGCTGACTTCTGATCCGACGATAGTCTCCATAGAAATTCTGACCGTCGTACTCGACTCTCTACTCGGTTTGCTACTTATACATGCAGTACTGAGGGACGAATACTACAGGTAATACTACAACATATACTACAGACTGGACTCACACTGAGCCAGCGCCAACTATAAGCCTGAACCAGCCCCAACTATAACCCTGAACCAGTCCCAACTGTAAACCTGAACCAGCCCCAACTATAAGCCTGAACCAGTCCCAACTGTAAACCTGAACCAGCCCCAACTATAAGCCTGAACCAGCCCCAACTACAAACCTGAACCAGCCCCAACTATAAGCCTGAACCAGCCCCAACTATAAGCCTGAACCAGCCCCAACTATAAGCCTGAACCAGCCCCAACTACAAACCTGAACCAGCCCCAACTATAAGCCTGAACCAGCCCCAACTATAAGCCTGAACCAGCCCCAACTATAAGCCTGAACCAGCCCTAACTATAAACCTGAACCAGCCCCAACTATAAGCCTGAGTCACATGTAGCAACATGTACTACAGACTGGAGTCTCTACTCGCTGTACTACTGATACACACAGTACAGAAGGACAAATACTACAGGTAATATTACTACTTGTGTGTTTACAGACACTTCCTGCAGGTCTCTCTGAGCGTGTGCGAGCTGTACGGAGGCTGGATGACGTTCTGTCCCGATTGGCTGATTGGTTCTCCTCACCTGGACACCTCGAACTGGATGCACCTGTGGGTCTACCTGGTCTTCTTTAACGGGGTCTGGGTCCTGGTCCCGGTTCTGCTGTTGGTCCAGTCCTGGTTCTCTCTGAGGAGGCTGCACAGACTCGGACCGGACGACGATGTAAACAAGAAGAAGACGATGTGAACCGATCACCGATTAATCAACATGATTGATCTTTAATTAAAGACTTAAAATCAAACAGACTCATGTGTTCAGTCTTCATCTTAATTAACCTTGAGTAGAACCAACGTATTAAAACCAATGTATTAAAACTAACGTATTAAAACTGACGTATTAAAACTAACATATTAATCAATAAAACTAACGTATTAATCAATACCTCACAATGATTGATTGATGCATTTATATGAGAGTTAATGATCCTTTAAACCTTGAAGTTTGATTATCAAACAAACACAAAATCAGTCATCTTTATACTTTTATTATTTCATCTACACAAAAACACTTTTCACTTCTAATCAATATAAATAATAAATATTGTGAATTTGAATCCCCCCCCTCTTATGTCTTCTTGATGAGTTTGCTGACGGACATGAAGGCCTGCTGGAGGCCGAGTCCCTTCAGAGCGCTGCAGGCCTGAATCTCCCACAAACGATCCTCATGACTGGGAAGATCCAGCTGATTGGAGATCTGATGGGGGGGGGGGGGGGGGGGGGGGAGAAAATTAAAACGATTAGATTGAACTGGTTTGTTCAGAGTTCAACCTGAGCCGGCCCCAACTATAAACCTGAACCAGCCCCAACTATAAGCCTGAACCAGCCCCAACTATAAACCTGAACCAGCCCCAACTATAAGCCTGAACCAGCCCCAACTATAAGCCTGAACCAGCCCTAACTATAAACCTGAACCAGCCCCAACTATAGTGTTGATGGAGCTGCTACAATGTTAGCATAGCCTCGCACCGATCGATCCGAGCTCCATTGAGAAAACAAGCATTTTAAAAGTTATTTGCTTGTCGTCCTGTGGAGAGATCACTAATTCAGACTTTTTACAAATCGGCATCATTACGTAGTTATTTCAGCATCCCTATTTGTCTGTTTATTGCAGTTAAATCACAGTCAAATCTGTTTATTTGGGGTTCATACAGCTGTAGTAAACCAGCTAGACACAGTGAACACAGCTCAATGAAATCCATGGAGCTGGGTTCACTATGTTATGAACCCAGACATGACGGCGTTCAGTTTACTGGGATATGTGGGACTTCCACAACATGTAGTAAGCAGAAATATAGGTTATTTTGTCCATGGTTGATGGCGGACAGTTGAACGGCTTCCAGGGCGATAAGCTACGCCCCCTCTCCGGCGCGTCTAGCGCGATTCACGCAAATGAACACAAATGGTCCCCGGCAAGACCGGCGGCGCGATTCACGCGACGCGAATAATTTGCATCGCGTTTGGTGTGAACACAGCATAAGCATAAAAGAGGAGGGGGAAAAAGAGGTTGAAGTGGTTTGCTGTAAGTTGAACTGGTTCTGAATGAACTGGTTCTGAATGAACTGGTTCTTCTCCGTACCTCCCTGATGGTCATGGAGTTTGCCAGGTCCTTCTTGTTGGCCAGAACCATCAGAGGAACTCCTCGTAGCTTCTCCTCATTCAGAACCTTCTTCAGGACCTTCTGGGCCTCTGGAAGTCGAGCTGGATCACTGCTGTCCACCACGAAGACCAGAGCCTTACAGTCATCTAGGTAGTACCTGAGAAAGAGGAGGAGGAAGAGGAGTCTGTTTGTTTGTTTGTTTGTTTACTTTGTGTTTGTTTACTTCTTGTTTACCTCCAGTTGGCTCTCATACTCTTCTGTCCTCCGACGTCCCAAACAGTCAGAGACGACTTTTTGTCGAGGTCCAGAGTTCCTACGTTGAAGCCGATGGTCGGAGACGTTTCCATCACCTGAAAGATAACGATCACATTCACACTTGGATATGACAATATTCACACCTGGATATGACAATATTCACACCTGGATATGACAATATATACACCTGGATGTCACAATATTCACTTTCACAGGTGAGACACACTGAGATTCACAGCTGTCTAACATGAAGGAATTCACCTGTTGAGACTCACCTGTCCTGTCAGCAGTCTGGCCAATAGAGTCGACTTTCCTGCCGAGTCCAAACCCATCAGGACCACCTGAACACACAAACAGATATTTAAAGTTCTGGTTCACGTCCCTGATCAGAGACAGGTGTCAGGTGGGTCAGGTGAGTTTAAAGTTCAGGTGATCTGAAGTGTGACTTACCTGAGGAGAGGTGGGGCTGTGAGTCTGACCCATTACTCTTCTGTCTTCTTCTTCTGGTGGAATAAAATCAGAGTAAAGTCGACCTTCTGACTGACTGCTCTGAGTCTGACTGAACTCAGCTGTCTAACATCTTTCAGGTGTGTTCAGGTTCAGTGAAGCCGTCGGCCAATAGGAGAGCAGCGTCCAACGAGAGCAGGTCATGTGACAGAGTGACAGGTCTGACTGCATTTTTGTATCAGAGGCAGGTTGAGTCACATTTAAACACACGATGAAGAAGAAGAAGAACCTGCAGGTTCATTTCTTTGAGTTAAATAAAGTTTAAACAAACAGACGTGATGTTTGATAAATAGATAATGATGTTTGAGTTCTGAGATGATTTACATCTCATTTACATTTACAGTGAAACAGAAACTCTATTCATGAAGAAAACAAACAGAACCAGAGAAGAACTAAAACAGGTTCATCGGTACAATCTCACCATATATACACATATATACATATATATATATATATATATATATATATATATATATATATATACACACACATAAATATACGCGTATATATATATATATATATATATATATATATATATATATATATATAAGCGTATATACGTATATATATATATATATATATATATATATATATATATATATATATATATATATATATATATATATATATATATATATATAAAACCCTTGAGCCCCCCCCCCCCTTCTTCCTCCTCCTCCTCCTCCTCCAGATTCAGCGGTGAGGAGGAGGAGCTGTGTCCGGTGAGGAGGAGTCTATCTCCGGGTATAAAGTCGGCTCCTTCCCGTCTCCTCCTTCCTTCTCTTGCTCCTCCGACGGCTCCTTCCTTCCTCCTCGTCGTCATCATGGGCTTCGGTGACTTGAAATCTGCGTCTGGACTCAAAGTTCTGAACGGGTTCTTATCGGACCGGAGCTACATCGAGGGGTCAGTAGAGACCGGTAGAGACCAGTAGAAACCAGTAGAAACTAAGAGGGATCTAGTTCTGCAGAGAGAAGCTGGCAGCTGCCAGGCGGCCGCCATCTTGGCTCAACTGCTAACGTTAGCATCATTAGCTCACAGTCCGTTAGCGGCCTTTAAATCACTGAAATGCGTTATAAAACTGACGTTAAGCTTTTAAAGTCGCGGGTCGTCTGCAGGAGAGTGAACTGATAATTGTCAAGAGTTAAAGATCAGTTTTATTTTTTTATTATTATCGATGTATTAGCTGCTTTGTTAGCATTGAGCCACATGGTGCTAACAAGCTCACTAATGCTACATGTCACCTAAAGTTTAATAAGTTAAAGTAATTAACACTCTTCTTGTCTCACTGATCCATATTTAAATGTCTTGATCCGTATTTATGATCATCAGACTAAACACATGCTAACAGGAAGAGCTTTTGAGCTAAAACGTGAGCTTATAAAAAACGCCATGTTTCCTGTTGACGTCCATCTTAAAGGGACAGTGTCCTCTAACTCATCTCTTTACAACCTCTTTCTCTCTCCCCCCCACCCCATCCTCAGGTATGTCCCCTCTCAGGCAGATGTGGCCGTCTTCGAAACTATCTCGGCTCCGCCCACTGCCGACCTAAGCCACGCCCTCCGCTGGTTCAACCACATCAAGTCATACCAGAGCCAGAAGAGCAGGTGAGGGTGGTGACATCATTGACAGGCGTGTACACACAGGTGTGCATGTGACATCATCAGTGACTCCGCCTCCTCCTCCTGTCAGTCTCCCAGGTGTGAAGAAGCCTCTGGGTCAATACGGGCCCCCAGGTGTGGCCGACACCACCTCTGGCTCCGCCCCCGCCGCCAAGGAGGAGGACGACGATGATGAAGATGATGACATCGACCTGTTCGGCTCTGACGAAGAGGTGACCTCGCCGCGATGTCGTCCACGACCTCGTTCAGTTGATCTATATATCTCGTGGGTTAAACGTTCCCTGTGTTTGGTCTGCAGGAGGACGCAGAAGCAGCCCGTCTGAAGGAGGAACGTCTGGCTCAATACGCTGCTAAGAAGTCAAAGAGTGAGTGACAGCCAGTCTCAACCAATCAGTGTTGATCCCACGACTCTTCATGATGATCACAATCACCATCTTTCGGCTGACTACCTGATGGATACCTTTTTTGTTTACCTGAGAGTCTCGTGGCTCCTGTAATTGCATATTCAGACTGGTTTCCATGGTAGCTGACCTTCATCTTCCTCTTTAGAGCCTGCCCTCATCGCCAAGTCTTCGATCCTATTGGACGTGAAGCCGTGGGACGATGAGACGGACATGTCGAAGCTGGAGGAATGTGTTCGTAGTATTCAGATGGACGGGCTGCTCTGGGGACAGTGTAAGAATACTACAGTAGTACTACATGTAGAACTAGTCTTAAGTTTCTTAATCTTTTGTGGATCAGTTATCGATCATAAACTGAGTCTCTGCAGACTTGATGATGATCAAACTCACCATCTTTCAACTGAATGTGTGATGTCACAACAGGATCTGAAACCTCTGCAGAGAAACAAACTGATCATTGATTAAAGCCCCACTGATGCACAAAATCTATCTATCTATCTATCTATCTATCTATCTATCTATCTATCTATCTATCTATCTATCTATCTATCTATCCATCCTCACTGTTGCACAATAATCTATATTTGTCCTTTAGCCAAACTGGTCCCTGTGGGTTACGGCATCAAGAAGCTGCAGATCGGATGTGTGGTGGAAGACGACAAGGTGCGTGTGTGGTGTGTGCGTGTGTGCGTGCGTGTGTGCGCGTGTTTACATGCGTGTGTTTACATGCGTGTGTTTACCTGTGTCTCAGGTGGGCACAGACATCCTGGAGGAACACATCTCAGCCTTTGAGGACTTCGTTCAGTCGATGGACGTCGCTGCTTTCAACAAGATCTGAAAACAAAACGTTAA
The DNA here is from genome assembly GCF_023349555.1 of Cebidichthys violaceus. Taxonomy (NCBI): domain Eukaryota; kingdom Metazoa; phylum Chordata; class Actinopteri; order Perciformes; family Stichaeidae; genus Cebidichthys; species Cebidichthys violaceus. The sequence goes on from NW_027176267.1 coordinate 76,829, forward strand.
TAATAAAAAGCAGTTTGCCACAAAACAGACTTGTCTTTTATTAAGAAGTGGGAGGAGCCACAGCAGCTGTTTGGGTTAGGGTTACATGTCACATTAAAGAAAATGCCTGACTGAGTTGATTTCATCTGTACAAAGATTTGCATTTTATAAAAGTACTGAAATACATGACAGAATAAAGTATCGCTTTAATACGGGTATAAATATACAACAGTAACGGTACAGAACACTGTTTTGGTTGTATTCTAAGAATGAAATATGAACTTCGTTTATGATATAAAGTCCTAAGCTTCAATCTAAAGATCAGTCCATCAGGTGTAGTTCTCCCTCCGGCCTGTCGTTGGCAGCACCGTCTGGATTCTGCCTAAAATGAAGCAGCAGAAGAAGAACCAGACCGGAAACTAAACAGAGCTGCGGAGCAGCGCGCAACGGAAGAACACTTCAATCTCTGCCAAAGTAAACAACAAACGAACGGCTTCAGGTAGACCAGCTGATCGATTAATCGATATCTGCGTCATTGACTCCAACCGACCAATGAGCTTCAGTGTAACACAGCTAGCTAGCTTCCTGCTAACGCTAGCATCTATTAACACGTCCAGCTAGCTGCACAGTCAGCCAATCAGAGCGACGCTACAGCTGCGCTCTGATTGGTCATGATTATTACATTAATATAAGTCAGTTATGATTCCATTAGCGACATCATATAAATATATTTAAATAGACATCACTCGGCTGGAATTATTTGTTTAATAAAGACTGTCTATAATCAATATATCCGTAATAATACTTAATTTATATTTAACAGACATAATCCTCTACTATAGAATGATATAAGTGTATTAATAGATATAAAGAATATGATAGAAACTTACATTTTATTTTCAGAAATTAATATTTGGTGCTTTCTATCATTGTTTCACTCATGAATTTAGTTGAAGCTGATTTGGTAATATATTTTCAGGCTCATGGACTCTCCACCTGAAACTCTCACCTGGTTACCGTTGGTTACAGCATGGAGCGCTCTGATTGGATGGACGACTCACTGACTGCACTGCCTCCAGGTGAGACCTCATCAACATAATGAATGCAGATAAAACTAATTATTCTAGTAATTTATAATTAATATAAATATTTAATAAATGTGTTTCAGATTTCCAGTCAGCAGGATGTCAGACTGTGATGAAGGTAAACAAATAAACACACTAATGTTATTATGTTTTATATTTCATTCACGACACTATACTGTGTGTGTGTATGTGTGTGTGTGTGTGTGTCAGGTGACCAGAGGAAGGTGGAGTCCACCAGCAGGTGAGTCTACCTGTTGATTCATCAAAAATCACAACATTTGACACTTTACATTATATTGTGTTGTTTCATAAATATATTAATCTTAATAAAACTTAATAGAGTTTCTCAGAGAAGACAAACTAGATGAACAAACACCAACCAGACAGGTGCTCTCTGTAGACAGGTGAGGTTGATGCTGTTTCTCCTCCATCGTCCAAACACACACCTGAGTTCACAGGTGTTTTATATCCCATCAAGACCACTAACACACCTGTGTTACTGCCCTCTGCTGGAGGGAAACAGTCACAAATATTCTGACTTAATTTAAAGAATAAACTTCACACATTAAGCTGGAGTTTGATTACAAGTTGTAGTACTTAAAATACTGAGGTTTCCCTCTGTCTGACAGGATGTGGGCGGAGTCTCAGCCGGGTCCGTCCAGGTGTCAGCCCAGCAGACAGGGTTACTGTGGGTACTGCAGAGTCCTCTACAGCAACCTGGACCAGGTGCTCCTCACACACACTGCATGTGTACACTTGAGTCTGAGCTGCAGTCATGTAAATCACAATTAATGACATCATACCATCTTCTCTCAGCACCTGTCCAGTCTCAGACACATGGATTCTGTCAGGGCGTCCTCCCGAGGCTCCAGCACTGTCTCCTCCTCCTCCAGCAGCAGAACCAAGCTAACTCTGCTGGAGCGCTTCCTGCAGGATGTCCTGCAGCACCACCCGCACCGCTACAACGACTCCAGGTAACTAAAAAACAAACACACCCGCACCGCTACAACGACTCCAGGTAACTAAAACAAACACACCCGCACCGCTACGACGACCCCAGGTAACTAAAACAAACACACCCCCACCGCTACGACGACCCCAGGTAACTAAAACAAACACCCCCCCACCGCTACGACGACCCCAGGTAACTAAAACAAACACACCTCCACCGCTACGACGACTCCAGGTAACTAAAACAAACACACCCGCACCGCTACGACGACCCCCGGTAACTAAAACAAACACATCCGCACCGCGACAACGACTTCAGGTAACTAAACAAACACACCCCCACCGCTACGACGACCCCCGGTAACTAAAACAAACACACCCGCACAGCTACGACGACCCCAGGTAACTAAAACAAACACACCTCCACCGCTACGACGACCCCAGGTAACTAAAACAAACACACCCCCACCGCTACGACGACTCCAGGTAACTAAAACAAACACACCCCCACCGCTACGACGACCCCCAGTAACTAAAACAAACACACCCGCACCGCTACGACGATCCCAGGTAACTAAAACAAACACACCCCCACCGCTACGACGACCCCCGGTAACTAAAACAAACACACCCGCACCGCGACAATGACTTCAGGTAACTAAAACAAACACACCCCCACCGCTACAACGATCCCAGGTAACTAAAACAAACACACCCCCACCGCTACAACGATCCCAGGTAACTAAAACAAACACACCTCCACCGCTACGACGACTCCAGGTAACTAAAACAAACACACCCCCACCGCTACGACGACCCCCGGTAACTAAAACAAACACACCCCCACCGCTACGACGACCCCCGGTAACTAAAACAAACACACCCGCACCGCTACGACGACCCCTGGTAACTAAAACAAACACACCTCCACCGCTACGATGACCCCAGGTAACTAAAACAAACACACCCCTACCGCTACGACGACTCCAGGTAACTAAAACAAACACACCCGCACCGCTACGACGACCCCCGGTAACTAAAACAAACACACCCGCACCGCTACGACGACCCCAGGTAACTAAAACAAACACACCCCCACCGCTACGACGACCCCAGGTAACTAAAACAAACACACCCCCACCGCTACGACGACCCCAGGTAACTAAAACAAACACACCTCCACCGCTACGACGACTCCGGGTAACTAAAACAAACACACCCGCACCGCTACGACGACCCCCGGTAACTAAAACAAACACACCCGCACCGCGACAACGACTTCAGGTAACTAAAACAAACACACCCCCACCGCTACGACGACCCCCGGTAACTAAAACAAACACACCCGCACAGCTACGACGACCCCAGGTAACTAAAACAAACACACCCCCACCGCTACGACGACCCCCGGTAACTAAAACAAACACACCCGCACCGCGACAACGACTTCCGGTAACTAAAACAAACACACCCCCACCGCTACGACGACCCCCAGTAACTAAAACAAACACACCCGCACCGCTACAACAACCCCCGGTAACTAAAACAAACACACCCGCACCGCTACGACGACCCCCGGTAACTAAAACAAACACACCCGCACCGCTACGACGACCCCAGGTAACTAAAACAAACACACCCCCACCGCTACGACGACCCCAGGTAACTAAAACAAACACACCCCCACCGCTACGACGACCCCCGGTAACTAAAACAAACACACCCGCACCGCGACAACGACTTCAGGTAACTAAAACAAACACACCCCCACCGCTACGACGACCCCCAGTAACTAAAACAAACACACCCGCACCGCTACAACAACCCCCGGTAACTAAAACAAACACACCCCCACCGCTACGACGACCCCCGGTAACTAAAACAAACACACCCGCACCGCGACAATGACTTCAGGTAACTAAAACAAACACACCCCCACCGCTACAACGATCCCAGGTAACTAAAACAAACACACCCCCCACCGCTACAACGATCCCAGGTAACTAAAACAAACACACCTCCACCGCTACGACGACTCCAGGTAACTAAAACAAACACACCCGCACCGCTACGACGACCCCCGGTAACTAAAACAAACACACCCGCACCGCGACAACGACTTCAGGTAACTAAAACAAACACACCCCCACCGCTACGACGACCCCCAGTAACTAAAACAAACACACCCGCACCGCTACAACAACCCCCGGTAACTAAAACAAACACACCCCTACCGCTACGACGACTCCAGGTAACTAAAACAAACACACCCGCACCGCTACGACGACCCCCGGTAACTAAAACAAACACACCCGCACCGCGACAACGACTTCAGGTAACTAAAACAAACACACCCCCACCGCTACGACGACCCCCAGTAACTAAAACAAACACACCCGCACCGCTACAACAACCCCCGGTAACTAAAACAAACACACCCCCACCGCTACGACGACCCCCGGTAACTAAAACAAACACACCCGCACCGCTACGACGACCCCCGGTAACTAAAACAAACACACCCCCACCGCTACGACGACCCCAGGTAACTAAAACAAACACACCCCCACCGCTACGACGACCCCAGGTAACTAAAACAAACACACCCGCACTGCTACGACGACCCCCGGTAACTAAAACAAACACACCCGCACCGTGACAATGACTTCAGGTAACTAAAACAAACACACCCCCACCGCTACAACGATCCCAGGTAACTAAAACAAACACACCCCCCACCGCTACAACGATCCCAGGTAACTAAAACAAACACACCTCCACCGCTACGACGACTCCAGGTAACTAAAACAAACACACCCGCACCGCTACGACGACCCCCGGTAACTAAAACAAACACACCCGCACCGCTACGACGACCCCTGGTAACTAAAACAAACACACCTCCACCGCTATGATGACCCCAGGTAACTAAAACAAACACACCCCTACCGCTACGACGACTCCAGGTAACTAAAACAAACACACCCGCACCGCTACGACGACCCTAGGTAACTAAAACAAACACCCCCCCCACCGCTACGATGACTCCAGGTAACTAAAACAAACACACCCGCACCGCTACGACGACCCCCGGTAACTAAAACAAACACACCCGCACCGCGACAATGACTTCAGGTAACTAAAACAAACACACCCGCACCGCGACAACGACTTCAGGTAACTAAAACAAACACACCCCCACCGCTACGACGACCCCCAGTAACTAAAACAAACACACCCGCACCGCTACAACAACCCCCGGTAACTAAAACAAACACACCCCCACCGCTACGACGACCCCCGGTAACTAAAACAAACACACCCGCACCGCTACGACGACCCCAGGTAACTAAAACAAACACACCCCCACCGCTACGACGACCCCAGGTAACTAAAACAAACACACCCGCACCGCTACGACGACCCCCGGTAACTAAAACAAACACACCCGCACCGCGACAATGACTTCAGGTAACTAAAACAAACACACCCCCACCGCTACAACGATCCCAGGTAACTAAAACAAACACACCTCCACCGCTACGACGACTCCAGGTAACTAAAACAAACACACCTTCACCGCTACGACGACCCCCGGTAACTAAAACAAACACACCCGCACCGCTACGACGACCCCCGGTAACTAAAACAAACACACCCGCACCGCTACGACGACCCCCGGTAACTAAAACAAACACACCTCCACCGCTACGATGACCCCAGGTAACTAAAACAAACACACCCCTACCGCTACGACGACTCCAGGTAACTAAAACAAACACACCCGCACCGCTACGACGACCCCCGGTAACTAAAACAAACACACCTGCACCGCTACGACGACCCCCGGTAACTAAAACAAACACACCCGCACCGCGACAACGACTTCAGGTAACTAAAACAAACACACCCCTACCGCTACGACGACTCCAGGTAACTAAAACAAACACACCCGCACCGCTACGACGACCCCCGGTAACTAAAACAAACACACCCGCACCGCTACGACGATCCCCGGTAACTAAAACAAACACACCCGCACCGCTACGACGACCCCCGGTAACTAAAACAAACACACCCGCACCGCGACGACGACCCCCGGTAACTAAAACAAACACACCCGCACCGCTACAACGACTTCAGGTAACTAAAACAAACACCTGTGTGTGTTACCTCTACAGGTCTGATTTTGTCTTATCTTCGGGGTTTGTTTGTTTCAGGCCGTCTCACGCTGACCTCCCGTCAGTCTCCGCCCCTCTGTTGCCGAGGGTGGAGGTTGACGAACTCTGTTTCCCTGACGATGACAGGCGGTCGCTGAGCACTCGTGAGCACCTGTCCAGCTCTGACCACGCCTCCTGCCAGCCGGCCAATGAGAAGGAAGACGATCGCAAACACAGCCAATCAGGAGAGGGGTTCACAGGGTTTGGGAGTCAGGAGAGGCTGTCTGAGCCAATCAGAGAGCAGGAAGAGATCATCACCACAGGGAACACGCTGTCGTCACAGGTTCAGGCCCCGCCCCCACACCATCAGGCCCCGCCCTCCGTCCACAGGAAGGCTCACAGGAAGACCAACAGGAGGAAAACCAGCACCTCCTCGACCTCAGCACCGCCCCACCGGAGTCCAGACCCTGGTCCCCGGCCCCCCACAGAGTCCAGGCCCTGGTGGAGCTGGCAGAAGGAGAGGAGGGAGGCCCACAAAGAGGAGGCGTTCTCCTCGGACCACAGCAACTCTCTGGACCGGACCATCGAGGAGGTTCGTCTGTTTCTATCAGATCTTCATCGTCACCTGATCCTCAAAGTTAATCACATGTTTCTGTTCTCAGGTGATCCAGGTGTGTTGTCATGGTGTCAGTTCCGCTCCCTTCCAGCAAGAGGAGATGGAGAGTTTCCACTTCAGCCTCCCTGTCTCCATCGAAACACAGAGTGATGACTGGGACTCACCTGTACAGGTAACCGTTGTCCCGCTGGAGGAGGTTTGAGGAGGTGAGGCTGTGATGGATTACATTGTTTTCTGTTGGTTCTGGTTTTACAGAGACAACAAACACTCGGGGACACACCTGTCCAGGTGAGCCAGGTGGGGGGGCAGTACCTGAGCGGTCTGATGGACGTTCAGGTGGACCTGGAGGACCAGGTGTACTCCTACCAGCTAGACTCCGCCCTCCACAGTGAGGCCAGGCAGGACCAGGGCTTCTGGAGTCTGCCGATAGAGGAGGTCTTACCTGCTCCAGAACATATCCCAGAATCCTTCAGGGGGAAAACCTGGACCCAGATTGAGCAGGAGGACGAGGGGAAGGTGGAGAAACTGGTCCAACAGTTCAGACGGGGGAGATTCATCTGCTACTTTGACACCGAGTCTCTGGCCAGGTATTTTATTTACTCACCTGTACTACTGCATTATATAGACTCATCTGTACTATTGCATTATATACACTCACCTGTACTACTGCATTATATAGACTCACCTGTACTGATATTATATTATATAGACTCACCTGTACTGATAGTGTATTATATAGACTTACCTGTACTGATATACCTTTTCAGGTACGGTAGGAGGAGCCAAAACAAAGGACGTGGTGAGAACAAGGAGGCGGAGCCAGCCATTGGTGTCCTGCCATTATTGGACGATGATGACGATGACTCAGCGTATCTTAGGAGCAGGAGGAGAAAGAGGCGGACCTTCAGAGTGGCGTCCAGGTGTCAGGTGAGAACGATGTTTTTCTGTCAGTGTTTGTTGTAAGTTAACGTCTTCATCACCTGTGTTTGTTCCTTCAGGTTGTCAAAGTCAGTCACAGCACTCAGACGATCCGATTGGTCGTCCCAGCCGTCTGTGAACCATCTTCGGAGGCCCCGCCCACTAGCGTCCCTCCAGCCAATCAGGACGCAGCAGAGAGGACTCCTGAGACGTGGCGGTGCCTCCCTCCGTCGTACTCAAACATCGTCACACCTGTGCAGCCTCGCACCTCTCTGGTCTACCTGCTCTGCTCTCCCTCAGGCTCCGCCCCCTCCTACACACCTGCACCAGGCTCCGCCCTCAAGCGCTGCAGGAAGAAGAGGCGTCCGTTGGATGTGCAGGGGTTAAAGGTGAAATACAAACAGCTTCCTGTCCGGTTCTACGAGCCGAGCAGCAACCGCATCCTGAAGAATCCCCCGAGAGGCTCCACCCCCTCCAGCCCACCCCCCCCATGTGTCCGTCAGCTGTTCAGAAGTCTCAGTCTGGACCTGAACGCTGACAGGGAGTCAGCACAAAACACGGTCAGCAGGCGGGGCAGGACCTCTCAAGCTCCGCCCCCAGAGCGGGGGAGGGGGGGGAGGAGGGACAGGACACGCCCTCCTCCCTCCAAGACAAGAACCAGGGCTAAAGCCACCCCCCCACAGCCCAGGAGAGAAGGCCTACGTTCTACAGGCCGGGGGAGGAGCCGCAGGGGGCAGGGCTACGAGAGGGGGCGGAGCTAGCAGGTCACCTGTTCAGGTAGCAGCCTCATTTATAAACATATATATTCATAAATTGGGCTGCGGGAGTTTGTTGATGTCAATATGAAAATGTTTATTTTATTTTTGTGTGCAGAAAGTTAATTATGATTTATAAAAATGTATTTCATGAAGTCATAAAAATAAAAAAGCATATATTTGGAATTGAAATTGTCATAAATCATGATAATTTAAATATGCACACAAATAGAAAATGAAACTGGAATGTGATGAAATTATTTTATTATGATGTTGGCAGCTGTTTGTTACTGTGACACTAAACACACCTGGTCAGGTGACACCTGCCTTTTCTTCAGGTACTGTGGTTTGATTCTTTTTATACCTTTACACTCTGTGTTTATTTAATTATCAATAAGTTAATGTTAATGTTTAATAAACAACTTTTATAACCTGAATACGAGTTGTCAGTATGTGTCAGTTCTCACAGCGTCCACCAGGTGGTGTATCGAGTCGCCCACCTGGTCTGCAGCCTGCAGAAGCTCCGCCCTCTTCCTCTCACCTGGAGACAGGAAATGAAAAACATCATTATTAAAGATTTAAATGATTTATAGGAGCCTCTTTCATTCATATTATTTATAGAATATATAATAATCACAGTAAACCATCATTTATAAATGTGTAATGTCACAGACTCACCTGTCTGTCTCTCTCTCCACCTGTCTGTCTCCATCACAGTCTTCAGTCTCTCTACAGTCTCACGCAGCAGCTCCTCTGGACTACATGTCCCACAATCCTCTTCAGACAGACAGGTGTCCTCTTCCTGTGATCCATCCTGTTGTCCTATTGGACAACAGAACAGCCAGTCACCTGCAGTGTCCTCTTCATAGTAGATGTCAAGTGACAGAGGTGTGTCCTGGTGCATTTTGGGAGATAGAATTTGTAGTTCTTCCTCACTCCACTCATCTTCTACATCTTCTGTCTTCAGCAACACTTCCTCCTTGTCTTCTGTGTTTATCTGCGTGTCAGATGTTGATGGAAAGTTTTCTGTGTCCTTTATGTCCTCTATGTCCTCCCTGTCCTCTGTGTCCTCCCTGTCATTTATGTCCGTCCTGTCCTCTGTATCCTCCCTGTCCTTTATGTCCTCTATATCCTCCCTGTCCTCCATGTCATCTGTGTCCTCTGTCTCTACGTTTTGTAGCATGTAATTAGCTTGGTGTTGAACCTCCATCTTGTTCAGAGCCTAAAGAAAGAAATAAAGAAAGAGGAACATCTGTTTGAAATAATTTGTAAAACTTGAACGGTACAATAGACGGACAGACTGACGTATCTACCTGTGTATGTGTTTACCTGTGTATCTACCTGTGTATCTACCTGTGTGTATCTACCTGTGTGTATCTACCTGTGTGTAGCTACCTGTGTGTATCTACCTGTGTGTATCTACCTGTGTGTAGCTACCTGTGTGTATCTACCTGTGTGTAGCTACCTGTGTGTATCTACCCGTATGTATCTACCCGTGTGTATCTACCCGTGTGTAGCTACCTGTGTGTATCTACCTGTGTGTAGCTACCTGTGTGTATCTACCTGTATGTATCTACCTGTATGTATCTACCTGTGTGTAGCTACCTGTATCTATCTACCTGTATGTATCTACCTGTGTGTATCTACCTGTGTGTATCTACCTGTGTGAGTGAGTGCTGCAGACGGAGGTTGTGTTCTCTCAGCGTTTCCATGGTAACCTCCATCTCAGAGCATCTGTCCTCCAGGATGCTTTGCTCTGATTGGACGGTGAGCTTCCAAACCTGCAGCTCCTGGTCCATCAGCCTGAAGACAAACAAAGAAGAAGAAGGAGGAGGAGGTGGAGGCGAAGGAGGAGGAGAGAGGAGGAGAAGGAGAAGGAGGAGGAAGAGGAGGTGGTTTCATTCTGGTTTCTCACCATTTGTCTCTCTGCAGGTTTCTGACCTCAGTCAGCAGAATGGACGCCTTCAGCTGATCAACAACAACACATACAAGTTATTGTTATTATTATTATTATGATCATTATTATTCTAAAAACAACATGAATATCATCTAATTAACAGCCCACAGTGATGTCATCAATGGTCACCTGCTGAGTGGGCGTGTCTTCGTCAGAGGAGGGACTGTGACTGGCAGCCAATCGTGTTGAGGCATCAGAGGGGGGCGGAGCACTGAGGAACAAAAACCTATTAAAACAGGTCTTAAGAAGGAATGTTGAAGTTTGAACTCACCCGTCTCTCCTGTCACACCTGTCTCACCTGTCCTGAGTCTCCCCCAGCTCCACCCACATCAGGCCCCTCCTACTGTGGGCTTCTCTCGGAGTGTAACGCCGTGGCAACAGGGTGTGACGAGCGCTCTGCGCTAACGAGGACAGAGACTCCCTCCAGGTGGGCTGACAGAAACTGAGGATTAACAACTAAACCTTTTTGTTACCTGTGTGTGTGTGTTTGTGTGTTGTTAACTGTATGTCTTTACCTGTGTGTGTGTGTTGTTACCTGTGTGTCTGTCTGTACCTTTGTCACCTGTGTGTGTGTGTGTGTGTGTTGTTACCTGTGTGTGTGTGTATCTACCTGTGTTTATAGCTGTGTGTATCTATCTATGGTTGTTTACCTGTGTTTGCTTACCTGTGTGAATCTACCTATGTTTGTTTACCTGTCTGTACATACCTGTGTGAACCTACCTGTCTGTTTACCTGTGTATCTACCTGTATGTGTTGTTACCTGTGTGTATCTACCTGTATGTGTTTACCTGTGTGTTGTTACCTGTGTGTGTGTGTGTGTGTGTGTTGTTACCTGTGTGTTGTTACATCGGTGTGTTGTTACCTGTATGTTGGTACTTGTGTGTTGTTACCTGTATGTTGGTACTTGTGTGTTGTTACCTGTGTGTTGGTACATATATGTTTCCTGTGTGTGTTGTTACCTGTGTTGTTACCTGTATGTTGGTACTTGTGTGTTGTTACCTGTGTGTTGGTACATGTATGTTTCCTGTGTGTGTTGTTACCTGTGTGCAGAACTCGATCACTGGATGATGAGTTTTGTGTTTCCTCGTCTGCCTGTCTGTCAGGAAGCAGCTCTGACACAGGTGGACGTTTACACACTTCATGCAGCGATACCTGAACACACACACCTGATAGTTATTATGATGTATACCTGTGAATGAAGCGTTCTGATTAGACAGTGCTGGCTCACCTGAGTCCAGTGATAGGGAGGGTCTTACAGGTGTGGCAGCGGACGGCGTGATGGACGTTCTGACTGACGGACAGGCGGTACAGGGTGGGTAACCATAGCAACAAGCGTGGCTCGCTCTGCAGCCATGACAACACGTGTTCTTCACCTGCCGTCGGCGTCAACACCTGTAAGGTCACACAGGTAAATGTGTCGCCATGACGACCACCAATCACCTGGAGCCGTTTGTTTTCTCACCCCATTAAAACATGACCTCACTGCAGCCTCCACACCTCTGAATACTCCGTCCTCCTGCACCGCCGCAGGAACCTGAACACACCACAGCTGTTAGGAGGAGAGTGTGGCATGCTGGGAAATGTAGTGTGTGCAGGTTTTACCTGGCTGAGGTCCTGCAGCAAAGATCTGAGTCCAGACCGACTGACTGATCCAGAACTGTTCTCTGAGAGCCTCACCAGAGCTGCAGAACATTAGGCTTTTATTCTGAAGGAAGCAATGTTCTTAACTATAGACTGAACGTCAGACTTATATTCTGAAAGAAGCATTGTTCTTAACTACAGACAGAACCTCAGGCTTTTATTCTGAAAGAAGCAGTGTTCTTAACTATAGACAGAATGTCAGGCTTTTATTCTGAAGGAAGCATTGTTCTTAACTACAGATAGAGCGTCAGACTTTTATTCTGAAGGAAACATTGTTCTGAAATGGAAAACAGACAGACAGAGAGACAGACAGACAGGTTCTCACCTCTGTATTTAACCAGCAGAGTTTCAGCTGACAGAGCGATGAGAGAAGTTTGAAGAGAAACAGTTGATATGAAACCAGACTGACTCCTGGAAGAGAAACAATGTTTTATATAGATTTATATAAATAATAATAATAATAATAATAATAATAACAACAATGATAATAATAATAATAATAATATACAGTCTGACCGGTCATTGAGCCTGAACATCAGACTGCAGACCTCCTCTGGAGCTTCCACAGTCACATGACCCGGCACTTCCTGTGACACGCTGTGGAACATCCTGTTCAGGGTCCGGGTCACTTCCTGTCTGTTTAACCCTACTTCCTGCTGCAGTTTAGCTCCACCTCCTGAGTGGAGGGCTGCAGTGATGTGTCGAAAAGACACCACGTCCACTGGAACCCAACACACAGACACATACATACGAGTACTGCAAATTTAATACATAATACATGTAGTATAATACTGTGTACTCACTGTGACTGAGTCTCTCAGAGACAGAAGTTTCATGTAGTACATGTATGTAGTATAATACATAATACATGTAGTATGCTGTGTACTTACTGTGACTGAGTCTCTGCAGAGACAGAAGCTTCATAGCGACTCTGTAGACCGGCGGACGGATTTCATTCAGTCCTTCTGAATAAACAACATGTAAACATCAATAAACATTTAGTAAACAAATAATAATAATAATATGTGGCAATAAATAAAAACATGTGAGACGATCTTCAGACGATTATTTTAACCCCAAAATACAAAAGAACAAAGTAGAGACAAGTTTACCGATGCTGTCCAGATCCATGATGACGTCACCTGAAAACACAAAGTAATCAGGACGATTATTAACATGATGAAATATTATGACATAAAGTATTATTACGCTAACTTCCTAGAGTAGACAATACTAGAGAACACGAAAGAATACTAAAGAATACTAGAGAATACTAGAGAACACTAAAGAATATGAAAGAATACTAGAGAACACTAGAGAACACTAGAGAATACTAAAGAATACGAGAGAACACTAGAGAATACTAGAGAGCACTAAAGAATACTAAAGAATACGAGAGAATACTAGAGAACACTAAAGAATACTAGAGAATACTAGAAAATACTAAAGAATACTAAATAATACTAGAGAATACTAGAGAACACGAAAGAATACTGGAGAATACTAGAGAATACTAAAGAATACTAGAGAATACTAGAGAATACTAGAAAATACTAAAGAATACTAGAGAATACTAGAGAATACTAAAGAATACTAAAGAATACAAGAGAATACTAAAGAATACTAAAGAATACTAGAGAACACTAGAGAATACTAGAGAATACTAGAAAATACGAAAGAATACTAGAGAATACTAGAGAATACTAGAAAATACTAAAGAATACCAGAGAATACTAGAGAATACTAGAGAATACTAAAGAATACTAAAGAATACTAAAGAATACTAGAGAACACTAAAGAATACTAGAGAACACTAGAGAGTACTAGAGAACACTAAAGAATACTAAAGAACACTAGAGAATACTAGAGAACACTAAAGAATACTAGAGAACACTAAAGAATACTAAAGAACACTAGAGAATACTAGAGAACACTAAAGAATACTAGAGAATACTAGACAACACTAAAGAATACTAAAGAATACTAGAGAACACTAAAGAATACGAAAGAATACTAGAGAACACTAGAGAATACTAGAGAACACTAAAGAATACTAAAGAATACTAGAGAATACTAGAGAACACTAAAGAATACGAAAGAATACTAGAGAACACTAAAGAATACAAGAGAATACTAAAGAATACTAGAGAATGCTAGAGAATACTAAAGAATACTAAAGAATACTAGAGAATACTAAAGAATACTAAAGAATACTAGAGAATACTAAAGAATACTAGAGAATACTAAAGAATACTAAAGAATACTAGAGAATACTAGAGAATACTAAAGAATACTAGAGAATACTAAAGAATACTAGAGAATACTAAAGAATACTAAAGAATACTAGAGAATACTAGAGAACACTAAAGAATACTAGAAAATACTAGAAAATACTAAAGAATACCAGAGAATACTAGAGAATACCAGAGAATACTAAAGAATACTAAAGAATACTAGAGAATACTAAAGAATACTAGAGAACACTAGAGAATACTAGAGAACACTAAAGAATACTAAAGAACACTAGAGAATACTGGAGAACACTAAAGAATACTAGAGAACACTAGAGAACACTAAAGAAAACTAGAAAACACTAAAGAATACTAGAGGATACTAAAGAATACTAGAGAATACTAGAGAACACTAAAGAATACTAGAGAATACTAGAGAATACTAGAAAATACTAAAGAATACGAGAGAATACTAGAGAATACTAAAGAATACTAAATAATACTAGAGAATACTAGAGAACACTAAAGAATACTAGAGAATACTAGAGAAAACTAGAAAATACTAAAGAATACTAGAGAATACTAGAGAATACTAGAGAATACTAAAGAATACAAGAGAATACTAAAGAATACTAAATAATACTAGAGAATACTAGAAAATACTAAAGAATACCAGAGAATACTAGAGAATACTAGAGAATACTAAAGAATACTAAAGAATACTAGAGAACACTAAAGAATACTAAAGAATACTAGAGAACACTAGAGAACACTAAAGAATACTAAAGAACACTAGAGAATACTAGAGAACACTAAAGAATACTAGAGAATACTAGACAACACTAAAGAATACTAAAGAATACTAG
The DNA here is from genome assembly GCF_023349555.1 of Cebidichthys violaceus. Classification (NCBI taxonomy): domain Eukaryota; kingdom Metazoa; phylum Chordata; class Actinopteri; order Perciformes; family Stichaeidae; genus Cebidichthys; species Cebidichthys violaceus. The sequence continues at coordinate 91,988 of NW_027176267.1, forward strand.
AGAACACTAAAGAATACTAAAGAATACTAGAGAATACTAGAGAACACTAAAGAATACGAAAGAATACTAGAGAATACTAGAGAACACTAAAGAATACTAAAGAATACTAGAGAACACTAAAGAATACGAAAGAATACTAGAGAACACTAAAGAATACTAAAGAATACGAAAGAATACTAGAGAACACTAAAGAATACGAAAGAATACTAGAGAATACTAGAGAACACTAAAGAATACGAAAGAATACTAGAGAATACTAAAGAATACTAGAGAACACTAGAGAATACTAGAGAACACTAAAGAATACTAAAGAACACTAGAGAATACTGGAGAACACTAAAGAATACTAGAGAACACTAGAGAACACTAAAGAAAACTAGAAAACACTAAAGAATACTAGAGGATACTAAAGAATACTAGAGAATACTAGAGAACACTAAAGAATACTAGAGAATACTAGAGAATACTAGAAAATACTAAAGAATACGAGAGAATACTAGAGAATACTAAAGAATACTAAATAATACTAGAGAATACTAGAGAACACTAAAGAATACTAGAGAATACTAGAGAAAACTAGAAAATACTAAAGAATACTAGAGAATACTAGAGAATACTAGAGAATACTAGAGAATACTAAAGAATACAAGAGAATACTAAAGAATACTAAATAATACTAGAGAATACTAGAAAATACTAAAGAATACCAGAGAATACTAGAGAATACTAGAGAATACTAAAGAATACTAAAGAATACTAGAGAACACTAAAGAATACTACAGAATACTAGAGAACACTAGAGAATACTAGAGAACACTAAAGAATACTAAAGAACACTAGAGAATACTAGAGAACACTAAAGAATACTAGAGAATACTAGACAACACTAAAGAATACTAAAGAATACTAGAGAACACTAAAGAATACTAAAGAATACTAGAGAATACTAGAGAACACTAAAGAATACGAAAGAATACTAGAGAATACTAGAGAACACTAAAGAATACTAAAGAATACTAGAGAACACTAAAGAATACGAAAGAATACTAGAGAACACTAAAGAATACTAAAGAATACGAAAGAATACTAGAGAACACTAAAGAATACGAAAGAATACTAGAGAATACTAGAGAACACTAAAGAATACGAAAGAATACTAGAGAATACTAGAAAACACTAAAGAATACGAAAGAATACTAGAGAACACTAAAGAAAACGAAAGAATACGAAAGAATACTAGAGAATACTAAAGAATACTAAAGAATACTAGAGAACACTAAAGAATACGAAAGAATACGAAAGAATACTAGAGAATACTAGAGGATACGAGAGAATACTAAAGAATACTAGAGAATACTAGAGAATACTAAAGAATGCTAGAGAATACTAAAGAATACTCGAGAATACTAAAGAATACTAGAGAACACTAAAGAATACTAGAGAATACTAAAGAACACTAAAGAATACTAGAGAACACTAAAGAATACTAAAGAACACTAAAGAATACTAGAGAACACTAAAGAATACTAAAGAACACTAGAGAATACTAGAGAACACTAAAGAATACTAGAGAATACCAGACAACACTAAAGAATAGTAGAGAATACTAGAGAACACTAAAGAATAGTAGAGAATACTAGAGAACACTAAAGAATACTAAAGAATACTAGAGAATACTAAAGAATACTAGAGAATACTAAAGAATACTAGAGAATACTAGAGAATACTAAAGAATACTAAAGAATACTAGAGAATACTAAAGAATACTAGAGAACACTAAAGAATACTAGAGAACACTAAAGAATACTAAAGAATACTAGAGAATACTAGAGAACACTAAAGAATACTAAAGAATACTAAAGAATACTAGAGAACACTAAAGAATACGAAAGAATACTAGAGAATACTAGAGAACACTAAAGAATACGAAAGAATACTAGAGAATACTAAAGAATACGAAAGAATACTAGAGAATACTAAAGAATACTAAAGAATACTAGAGAACACTAAAGAATACGAAAGAATACAAAAGAATACTAGAGAATACTAGAGGATACGAGAGAATACCAAAGAATACTAGAGAATACTAGAGAATACTAAAGAATACTAGAGAACACTAGAGAACACTAAAGAATACTAGAGAATACTAGAGAACACTAGAGAACACTCAAGAATACTAGAGAATACTAAAGAACACTAAAGAATACTAGAGAATGCTAGAGAATACTAAAGAATACTAGAGAACACTAGAGAACACTAAAGAATACTAGAGAATACTAAAGAATACTAAAGAATACTAGAGAATACTAAAGAACACTAAAGAATACTAGAGAATACTAAAGAATAGTAAAGAATACTCGAGAATACTAAAGAATACTAGAGAACACTAGAGAACACTAAAGAACACTAAAGAATACTAGAGAATACTAAAGAACACTAAAGAATACTAGAGAATACTAAAGAACACTAAAGAATACTAGAGAATACTAAAGAACACTAAAGAATACTAGAGAATACTAAAGAATACTAGAGAACACTAAAGAATACTAAAGAATACTAAAGAATACTAGAGAATACTAGAGAACACTAAAGAATAGTAGAGAATACGAAAGAATACTAGAGAACACTAAAGAATACTAGAGAATACTAAAGAATACTGGAGAATACTAAAGAATACTAAAGAATACTAAAGAATACTAGAGAATACTAGAGAACACTAAAGAATACTAGAGAATACTAGAGAATACTAGAGAACACTAAAGAATACTAGAGAATACTAGAGAACACTAAAGAATACTAGAGAACGCTAAAGAATACTAGAGGATACTAAAGAATACTAGAGAATACTAGAGAATACTAAAAAATACTAAAGAATACTAGAGAATACTAGAGAATACTAAAGAATACTAGAGAATACTAAAGAATACTAGAGAATACTAGAGAACACTAAAGAATACTAGAGAATACTAGAAAATACTAAAGAATACTAGAGAACACTAAACAATACTAGAGAATACTAGAGAACACTAAAGAATACGAAAGAATACTAGAGAACACTAAAGAATACTAGAGAACACTAAAGAATACTAGAGAATACTAGAGAACACTAAAGAATACGAAAGAATACTAGAGAATACTAAAGAATACTAGAGAACACTAAAGAATACTAGAGAACACTAAAGAATACTAAAGAATACTAGAGAATACTAGAGAACACTAAAGAATACTAAAGAATACGAAAGAATACTAGAGAACACTAAAGAATACTAGAGAACACTAAAGAATACTAGAGAACACTAAAGAATACTAAAGAATACTAGAGAATACTAGAGAACACTAAAGAATACTAAAGAATACAAAAGAATACTAGAGAATGCTAGAGAATACTAAAGAATACTAGAGAATACTAAAGAATACTAAAGAATACTAAAGAATACTAGAGAATACTAAAGAATAGTAAAGAATACTCGAGAATACTAAAGAATACTAGAGAACACTAGAGAACACTAAAGAATACTAGAGAATGCTAAAGAACACTAAAGAATACTAGAGAACACTAAAGAATACTAAAGAATACTAGAGAATACTAGAGAATACTAGAGAACACTAAAGAATACTAGAGAATACGAAAGAATACTAGAGAACACTAAAGAATACGAAAGAATACTAGAGAATACTAGAGAACACTAAAGAATACGAAAGAATACTAGAGAATACTAAAGAATACGAAAGAATACTAGAGAATACTAAAGAATACTAAAGAATACTAGAGAATACGAAAGAATACTAAAGAATACTAGAGAACACTAGAGAACACTAAAGAATACTAAAGAATACTAGAGAATACTAGAGAACACTAAAGAATACTAAAGAATACGAAAGAATACTAGAGAACACTAAAGAATACTAAAGAATACTAGAGAATACTAGAGAACACTAAAGAATACTAAAGAATACGAAAGAATACTAGAGAACACTAAAGAATACGAAAGAATACTAGAGAATACTAGAGAACACTAAAGAATACGAAAGAATACTAGAGAATACTAAAGAATACGAAAGAATACTAGAGAATGCTAGAGAATACTAAAGAATACTAGAGAACACTAAAGAACACTAAAGAATACTAGAGAATACTAAAGAATACTAAAGAATACTAGAGAATACTAAAGAACACTAAAGAATACTAGAGAATACTAAAGAATAGTAAAGAATACTCGAGAATACTAAAGAATACTAGAGAACACTAGAGAACACTAAAGAACACTAAAGAATACTAGAGAATACTAAAGAACACTAAAGAATACTAGAGAATACTAAACACTAAAGAATACTAGAGAACACTAAAGAATACTAAAGAATACTAAAGAATACTAGAGAATACTAGAGAACACTAAAGACTAGTAGAGAATACGAAAGAATACTAGAGAACACTAAAGAATACTAGAGAATACTAAAGAATACTGGAGAATACTAAAGAATACTAAAGAATACTAAAGAATACTAGAGAATACTAGAGAATACTAGAGAACACTAAAGACTAGTAGAGAATACGAAAGAATACTAGAGAACACTAAAGAATACTAGAGAATACTAAAGAATACTGGAGAATACTAAAGAATACTAAAGAATACTAAAGAATACTAGAGAATACTAGAGAACACTAAAGAATACTAGAGAATACTAGAGAATACTAGAGAACACTAAAGAATACTAGAGAATACTAGAGAACACTAAAGAATACTAGAGAACGCTAAAGAATACTAGAGGATACTAAAGAATACTAGAGAATACTAGAGAATACTAAAAAATACTAAAGAATACTAGAGAATACTAGAGAATACTAAAGAATACTAGAGAATACTAAAGAATACTAGAGAACACTAAAGAATACTAGAGAATACTAAAGAATACTAGAGAACACTAAACAATACTAGAGAATACTAGAGAACACTAAAGAATACGAAAGAATACTAGAGAACACTAAAGAATACGAAAGAATACGAAAGAATACTAGAGAACACTAAAGAATACTAAAGAATACAAAAGAATACTAGAGAATGCTAGAGAATACTAAAGAATACTAGAGAACACTAAAGAATACGAAAGAATACTAGAGAACACTAAAGAATACTAAAGAATACAAAAGAATACTAGAGAATGCTAGAGAATACTAAAGAATACTAGAGAATACTAAAGAATACTAAAGAATACTAAAGAATACTAGAGAATACTAAAGAATACTAGAGAATACTAGAGAATACTAAAGAATACTAAAGAATACTTGAGAATACTAAAGAATACTAGAGAACACTAGAGAACACTAAAGAATACTAGAGAATACTAAAGAACACTAAAGAATACTAGAGAATACTAAAGAACACTAAAGAATACTAGAGAACACTAAAGAATACTAAAGAACACTAAAGAATACTAGAGAACACTAAAGAATACTAGAGAATACTAGAGAACACTAAAGAATAGTAGAGAATACTAGAGAACACTAAAGAATACTAAAGAATACTAGAGAATACTAAAGAATACTAGAGAATACTAAAGAATACTAAAGAATACTAGAGAACACTAAAGAATACTAAAGAACACTAAAGAATACTAGAGAACACTAAAGAATACTAGAGAACACTAAAGAATACTAGAGAATACTAGAGAACACTAAAGAATAGTAGAGAATACTAGAGAACACTAAAGAATACTAAAGAATACTAGAGAATACTAAAGAATACTAGAGAATACTAAAGAATACTAAAGAATACTAGAGAACACTAAAGAATACTAAAGAACACTAAAGAATACTAAAGAATACTAGAGAATACTAAAGAATATTACAGAATACTAAAGAATACTAGAGAATACTAAAGAATACTCGAGAATACTAAAGAATACTAGAGAATACTAAAGAACACTAAAGAATACTAGAGAATGCTAGAGAATACTAAAGAATACTAGAGAACACTAGAGAACACTAAAGAACACTAAAGAATACTAGAGAACACTAAAGAATACTAGAGAATACTAAAGAATATTAGAGAATACTAAAGAATACTAAAGAATACTAGAGAATACGAAAGAATACTAAAGAATACTAGAGAACACTAGAGAATACTAAAGAATACTAGAGAATACTAGAGGATACTAAAGAATACTAGAGAATACTCGAGAACACTAGAGAATACTAGAGGATACTAAAGAATACTAGAGAATACTAAAGAATACTAAAGAATACTAGAGAATACGAAAGAATACTAAAGAATACTAGAGAACACTAGAGAATACTAAAGAATACTAGAGAATACTAGAGGATACTAAAGAATACTAGAGAATACTCGAGAACACTAGAGAATACTAGAGGATACTAAAGAATACTAGAGAATACTAAAGAATACTAGAGAATACTAAAGAATACTAAAGAATACTAGAGAATACTAAAGAATACTCGAGAACACTAAAGAATACTAGAGAATACTAAAGAATACTAGAGAATACTAAAGAATACTAAAGAATACTAGAGAATACTAAAGAATACTCGAGAACACTAAAGAATACTAGAGAATACTAAAGAATACTAGAGAATACTAAAGAATATTAAAGAATACTAGAGAATACTAAAGAATACTCGAGAACACTAAAGAATACTAGAGAACACTAAAGAATACTACAAAATACTAGAGAATACTAGAGAACACTAAAGAATACTAAAGAATACGAAAGAATACTAGAGAATACTAAAGAATACTAGAGAATACTAGAGAATACTAAAGAATACCAGAGAATACTAGAGAACACTAAAGAATACTAAAGAATACTAGAGAACACTAAACAATACTAGAGAATACTAGAGAACACTAAAGAATACTACAAAATACTAGAGAATACTAGAGAACACTAAAGAATACTAAAGAATACTAAAGAATACTAGAGAACACTAAACAATACTAGAGAATACTAGAGAACACTAAAGAATACGAAAGAATACTAGAGAACACTAAAGAATACGAAAGAATACGAAAGAATACTAGAGAACACTAAAGAATACTAAAGAATACAAAAGAATACTAGAGAATGCTAGAGAATACTAAAGAATACTAGAGAACACTAAAGAATACGAAAGAATACTAGAGAACACTAAAGAATACGAAAGAATACGAAAGAATACTAGAGAACACTAAAGAATACTAAAGAATACAAAAGAATACTAGAGAATGCTAGAGAATACTAAAGAATACTAGAGAATACTAAAGAATACTAGAGAATACTAAAGAATACTAAAGAATACTAGAGAATACTAAAGAATACTCGAGAACACTAAAGAATACTAGAGAATACTAAAGAATACTAGAGAATACTAAAGAATACTAAAGAATACTAGAGAATACTAAAGAATACTCGAGAACACTAAAGAATACTAGAGAATACTAAAGAATACTAGAGAATACTAAAGAATATTAAAGAATACTAGAGAATACTAAAGAATACTCGAGAACACTAAAGAATACTAGAGAACACTAAAGAATACTACAAAATACTAGAGAATACTAGAGAACACTAAAGAATACTACAAAATACTAGAGAATACTAGAGAACACTAAAGAATACTAAAGAATACGAAAGAATACTAGAGAATACTAAAGAATACTAGAGAATACTAGAGAATACCAGAGAATACTAGAGAACACTAAAGAATACTAAAGAATACTAGAGAATACTAGAGAACACTAAAGAATACTAAAGAATACCAGAGAATACTAGAGAACACTAAAGAATACTAAAGAATACCAGAGAATACTAGAGAACACTGAAGAATACTGCAAAATACTAGAGAATACTAGAGAACACGAAAGAATACTACAAAATACTAGAGAATACTGGAGAACACTAAAGAATACTACAAAATACTAGAGACTATAATAGAAACAAACTCACGTTCAGTCGTTCGCAGTCTAAAAACAAACTTGTTCTTCTGTTCAAGACACAAAGTGAAGATGATGAATTATTGATGAAGGTTTCATTTATCATCACAGCTGCTTCTCACCTGTCAGCCCCGCTCACCTGCTGTCTGTGGACCAATCAGCAGCTGGCAGAGCAATGACATCACTCACTGTCGGACTTTTTCTTTTGAAAGCAGCTTCATCACCTCGACTGAAAATGTAATGAAACATCCTGTTATTATCAATATTATATCAGAGAAGGAGACACAAGCAACAATAAACAACAACAAAGGGACACAAAATACAACAATAAAGACACAGACAACAACAAAAAAGAAACACAAAAACAACAACAAAAAGACAAATAACAACAATAAAGAAACACAAAAACAACAACAAAAAGACACAAACAACAACAATAAAGAAACACAAAAACAACAACAAAAAGACACAAATAACAACAATAAAGAAACACAAAAACAACAACAAAAAGACACAAATAACAACAATAAAGAAACACAAAAACAACAAAAAGACACAAATAACAATAAAGAAACACAAAAACAACAAAAAGACACAAATAACAACAATAAAAAAACACAAAAACAACAACAAAAAGACACAAACATCGTATTTAAAATTATTATTATCATTATTAAATTAAACTGACTTGATGACTTTTGACCTCTCTGTTCATTATTATATTATATATTACATTATTATTGATAATATCATTCATTATTAGTTTTGTTTTATTCATTACTAGTTTTTAAAACGCTGCGTTTCTTCAGAGGAAGTTAGCGTAGCTTTAACTGAATGCTTGATGAGAGTGGTGTGATGATGATGATGATGATGATGGTGTTTGAATGCGGCCGCTGTGCTGCAGCCTGAACACGTCCTCTGTCCTCGTGTCCTCTGTCCTCGTGTCTCTGACCTCCTCTGCTCTTTGTCTCCATTCAGACTGAAGCTGATTGTTTGTCTCTGAGCTCTCTTTGTTTCTGGGTCGTTCCAGGACAAAACACTGCAGCTCTTCTTCTTCTGCATTGAGATAAACGCCACAACACAGAGCCTCTCTTCCACCATCATCATCATCATCACCACCACCGAGGTGTTGTGATGTGATGATGGTCAGTAAACACATTCCAGCTCAGGCTGCACAATGTCTTTATTTCTGTAGGTATCAGGTCAAAAACCAAAGTGTGAGACACATGAACATGTTGACATGATGATGATGTTACAGTTCATCCTCAGAGGAACATGAATTACGTTGTTTCAGTCTGGACTAAAGTAGAGGACTAAAAGACAGAGAGTCAGGTACAGGGGGACACAAGAGGATGCAAATGACCACAAAGAGACAGAAAACCACCACAAAGACAGAAAACAACCACAAATAGACAAAGAGACACTAAACCACCACAAAGAGACAAAAAAACACCACAAAGAGACAGAAAACCACCACAAAGAGACAGAAAACAACCACAAAGAGACACCAAACCACCATAGAGAGATAAAAAACACCTCAAAGAGACAAAGAGACAGAAAACCACCACAAAGAGACACTAAACCACCACAAAGAGACAAAGGAACACCACAAAGAGACAGAAAACAACCACAAAGAGACAGAAAACCACCACAAAGAGACACTAAACCACCACAAAGACACAAAAAAGACACTAAACCATCACAAAGAGACAGAAAACAACCACAGATAGACAAAGAGACAGAAAACCACCACAAAGAGACACTAAACCTTCACAAAATGATGTAAAGAAAGATGCAAAATGACAAACAGATACAGATGATCTGGAGGATTCCACTGTGGCCTGACACTAACCTGACTGTATATATATGTAAGTATGAGTATGAGTATAAGTATAAGTATATGTATAAGTATTTGTATATGTATATGTAAAAGTATAAGCATAAGTTTATGTATATGTATAAGTATAAGTATGAGTATATGTATAAATATTTGTACATGTATGTGTATAAGTATGAGTATATGTATACATATACATATACATCCTAGATTCTAACTGATGAGAATCAAAGTAAAAACAGAAAACAATCAAAGTTTTTCTAAAACGTATCTACAGGCTCCTCCCAGGGGGCGTGGCCTCTCAGCTCCACTCAGCTGTCGGTCAAAGTCTGAGTCATTACTCTGTCTCTGCTCCTCTCAACATCAACAAGAACCAAAGTACTGCTGAACAAGAGTATTCCTGTTACTGCTGCCTGCTGGGTGAGTACACACAGTACACTCAGTACTGCACACTGTTATCTACACTTTTGTTTGTTGATGTTTTTGTCTGATTCAGATGTGTGAGCTGTGCTGAGGTGAAAATGAAGCGCTCCCTGGGGATCTGTCTGGTGTTCTGCTCCGCTCTGATCGGACTGGGTACGTTTGATTATGTTTGATCCCAATGTTCATTCCATCTTTTTAAACAGATTATTGTATTTAAACTAGCTATGAAACTGGTTTCATTCACATTGATTCTGATCCACAAAATATATCTGAATTTAAAGAATCAACAATTTAATTTCTAAACAGATAGAAAGACAGATATCTAATTACATTGAATCATTATAAAATATATATAATTTGTGGTAAACTGGGGTTAAAAAAGGTTTTAAAAACATGACGGATATTTTAAAGACGAACTTGACTGTGTTGAACATTTATCTGATTATTATCTAAAGATAAATTATTTATTTAATATATTATATGATATTCATATTCTGAAATCAATAATCAGTCATTTATTACACATCTTGTTTCATCATCGTCACTAAAGACAGAATTGTTCTGTAAAGTACTAACATAATAAACACACACAGGATATCCAAGGTTTCTCTTTTTTGTTCCCACTGACTTCACTGGTTCGTGTCTGAGATGATGGATCGTAAAACCAAGACCAGGTCCCTCACAGTCCTGAACTGTAGTTCTCTGTTTCAGGATCAGCCATCCGCTGCTTCAGCTGTAAGGACTACACAGCCAGCTGCTCCAAGCAGAGAGAGTGTAGCTATGATGACGCCTGTCTCACACTCAGCGAGAGAGGTACCTCTACACCTGTACCTCTACCTGTACCTGTATCTCTACCTGTACCTCTACACATGTACCTCTACCTATACCTGTATCTTTACCTAGACCTGTACCTCTACCTGTATCTATACCTATACCTGTACCTCTACCTGTATCTATACCTATACCTCTACCTGTATCTATACCTATACCTGTACCTGTACACCTGTACCTCTACCTGTACTGTACACCTGTACCCTTACCTAGACCTGTATCTCTACCTGTACCTCTACACCTGTACACCTACATAAACCTACACCTGTCCACCTGTACCTGTACACCTGTACACCTGTACCTCGACCTGTACTGAACACCTGTACCTCTATCTAGACCTGTACCTTTACCGAGACATCTACCTAGACCTATACCTTTACCGAGACATCTACCTAGACCTATACCTATACCTCTACATCTACCTGTACCTTTATCTATACCTCTACCTCTACACCTGTACACCTGTATCTCTGCTCCTCTTCATGTACATCTGTACCTCTACCTAGACCTGTACCTCTACCTGTATCTCTACTTGTATCTCTGTTCCTCTTCCTGTACACCTGTACCGGTACCTAGACCTCTTCCTGTACAGCTGTACCTCTACCTAGACCTGTACCTCTACCTGTACCTCTTCCTGTACACCTGTACCTGTACCTCTTCCTGTACACCTGTACTTCTCCCTAGACCTCTACCTGTACACCTGTACCTCTCCCTAGACCTCTACCTGTACACCTGTACCTCTAGCTGTCCACCTGTACCTCTTCCTGTACACCTGTACCTCTACCTGTACCTCTTCTTGTACACCTGTACCTCTACCTCTACCTGTACCTCTTCCTGTATACCTGTACCTTTACCTAGACCTCTACCTGTACACCTGTACCTCTACCTGTACCTCTTCCTGTACACCTGTACCTCTACCTGTACCTCTACCTGTACCTGTACCTCTACCTGTACACCTGTACCTCTTCCTGTATACCTGTACCTTTACCTAGACATCTACCTGTACACCTGTACCTCTTCCTGTACACCTGTACCTCTATCTAGACCTGTACCTCTACCTGTACGTTAATGTCCTCAGGATCCTGAAGAAACCAGATCAGCTTTGAAGAAACTCTAATATTCTACTGAGATTCTACTGTTTCTATTGTTCTGCAGGTGGAATGACTTACCGTCAGTGTCTGAAGTATTCAGACTGTGAGTACGGCCGCCTGGCGCAGATGTTCCCCCAGGTAACAACTACTCTTCTTTATTCTACTCTACTGTATTCTACTATATTCTACTCTACTCTTACAAACCATTTCAACCTCAGCTGTGAGCACAGAGAACAGGTGAGTGTTTGACTCACCTGTTGGAAGTTCTTCATGAAGATAAAGCTCCTGTAGACTTCAGGTCATTCACTCAGGTGATGAGCTCACAGGTGCACCTGGACTCAGGTGGAGCTGGACTCAAGTGGGCCTGGACTCAGGTGGTCCTGGACTTAGGTGGTCCTGGACTCGGGTGGTCCTGGACTCCATGTCCAGAAACGTGCTGCTGAAGAATATTTTAACATTCTTTAGGAGTCTGGTGGGAATAACCTCTGTGATCAATAACTGTATCGATCTTTTCCAGGTTTCCAGTTTCACCTTCAAGTGCTGCAACTCTGATCTGTGTAACTCCGCCCCCTCCTCTGCAGCGAGCTCTGTGATTGGTCTGCTGGCCTCAGCGGCAGTCATGTGGTGGTGCATCCACTGAAGAGTGCTGCAGCTCTACGGCACCCCCTGTGGCTGAAACATGTAACAACAGCTTCTTTAACAATCTGATCAATACATTCAGTCTGATCAATACATTTAGTCTTCAATACATTCAGTCTGATCAATACATTCAGTCTTCAATACATTCAGTCTGATCAATACATTCAGTCTTCAATACATTCAGTCTTCTTATCAATACATTTGTACTGAACACTTATCACAGATCAATATTTATGCGTAAAGAAATATTTTGCCTGCTGATTGATTGATTGATTATTAAAAGATTGATGAAACCATGGTAACACACTATTTGTATCAGCTGTTTTACAGGAAACTGAACCTCTAACTACACGGCCTTCAAAATAAAATGCAACTGAAACGTTCTTCTGTGACTTGAGATGTAGACGATCTGAAGCTCTTTAACTTCTGTCTGTGAATTAAATCAATAAATGGAGACAAACTGGAAACACTCTTTGAGTCATTGATTGATTGATTATTGTAAATGGCTGTGGTCAGACAGGAAGTCCTTTTTTTAAACTCATAATTCTAAAAGTAAAAAGATCACATGATATAAAGAGAACACAGCAGCATACCTGAGTGGCTTTCATTCATAAACTCACTGCAGGTGGACAGGTGGACCTACACTGTAAGTAGACAGGTAGATCTACACTGCAGGTAGACAGGTGGACAGGTGGACCTACACTGCAGGTAGACAGGTAGATCTACACTGCAGGTAGACAGGTGGACAGGTAGACAGGTGGACAGGTGGACTTACACTGCAGGTGGACTGGTAGATTTACACTGCAGGTAGACAGGTGGACAGGTGGATAGGTGGACCTACACTGCAGGTGGACAGGTAGACCTACACTGCAGGTAGACAGGTAGATCTACACTGCAGGTAGACAGATGGACAGGTGGACAGGTGGACCTACACTGCAGGTGGACCGGTAGACCTACACTGCAGGTAGACAGGTAGATCTACACTGCAGGTAGACAGGTGGACAGGTGGACAGGTGGACCTACACTGCAGGTGGACCGGTAGACCTACACTGCAGGTAGACAGGTAGATCTACACTGCAGGTAGACAGATGGACAGGTGGAGAGGTGGACCTACACTGCAGATGGACAGGTGGAGAGGTGGACCTACACTGCAGGTGGACAGGTGGACAGGTGGACCTACACTGCAGGTGGACCGGTAGATCTACACTGCAGGTAGACAGGTAGATCTACACTGCAGGTGGACAGGTGGACAGGTGGACCTACACTGCAGGTGGACCGGTAGATCTACACTGCAGGTAGACAGGTAGATCTACACTGCAGGTGGACTGGTAGACAGGTGGACAGGTGGACCTACACTGCAGGTGGAATGGTCTTTAAAAAGGTTTAAATGTTTAATAATTAATACAAATTAAACGATGTAACGACAGAACTGTTTCTGAATGAACTGCTTTAGTTTGTAGTTTTTATACGATGGTTAAATCTTATTTACCATCCTGTTTTTACAGTGTAGTGTATTTTACAGTAAAGTTTCATGTTTTACAGTGTATTATTGTATATTTTTGCAGTGTAGTGAGTTTTTTTTATTTCTCAGAGCAGTGTTGTATGTTAAACCGTACAAAGTTATATTTTTCAGTATTATGTTTTATTGTCTTTTTTACAGTGTACCGTAAAACATTTTAAGTATAGAGAATTATAAGATTTGCAGTAAAGCGTATAATAGTTTTACAGTGTTGTATTGTATTATGTTTTCACATTGTATTGTGTTTTTCTACAGTGTACGTATTTTGTGTTTTTCTACAGTGTAGAAACTGTACTGTGTTTTTTCTACAATGTAGTACAGTGTAGTACTGTGTGTATTTTTTACAGTGTACTTGTGTGTGTAACCGGAAACGCGTTCAGTCCCTAACCACTCAGCTGTTCTGGATGTGTGACGTCACATTCTGTCAAGTTCTCTTCTAAAGACGAAAAAATACAGGAAGTTGGTCAATGTGCCTTCAGAATAAAAGCATGTCTATAATCAAAACAAACAAAACAACTGTTTGCATCGGCGTATCAACTGTTGAACAGTTTCGTTTTATTCAGTAATAATATTACTGTGATAAGTACCTTCATGCATTTTTAATTTGTTTAATTTAGATGATTAATTTAAATTATACAACAAAACATTCTTTGTTCAATAACTATTAAAGGAGAAACTAAGAATACTTTAGTTTCATTAATAAAGTATTATTTGTTTCTAAAGTATCAAAAAATTCATTATAAAAACGTTAAAAACATCTTAAAGTGGATTATTTTTCACCTGGCTTTTATTGTGAAATCAGACCCCGGAAGTAGCGTCAGTGTTGCGTTACCGACTTGATGCAGAAGAAGAAGAAGAAGTTGCAGGTTTGGTCGCTGAGACGCTGAGAGGATGAAACTCTGATAAAAACAAGAGAACACGAAACTGCTGCTGACGTCATCATGGCTCTAAAGGTAAGGCGGTTCACCTGTGACCTCACACCTGCTGCTGCGCATCAGAACCGACCGCTCGATGCCGTCAGTGGTTAGGGTCAGTATATATATACAGTGTATATATATATATATATATATATATATATATATATATATATATATATATACACACATATACAGTACTGTCTGTGGTTAGGGTCAGTATATAATTACTGTATATATATATATATATATATAAATTACACTGACTGTTTAACAATGAAAACACGCACTAAGTTATATCAAATTACACAGGAGTCTGGTGAGGCTGTCATGGAGATATTAAAGTCATGTGATAAATATAATTGACAACTTCTAATTTCTCAGAAAAAAACAACAATACCAAAAACAAGGAAATGTATAAAAATCAAGAATAAGATTCTGGTGGGAATATCAGACCGAAAGGTTACTGATATAATATATCATAAAACAAAACAAACATCTGTTTTAAGGTTTTCTTAAATAAATACCAAAGAACTACAGAAACTAAAAAACAAATTGTGTCTGGTAGGATGATTATAAAGATGTTAAGGGATATAAATACAACTAGTTAATTAATTTTTCTAGTGTAGACGTGTACAAATATATATATATATATATATATATATATATATATATAATATAATTTAATAGAAATATAATTTGAGATGTTTTCAGCAATGAAAACAGGAAACAGAAACTTTTCAACAATGTGAAAGAATCCTCCAGGAGTCTGGTGGGCGGAGCCTGAAGCTGTTGACAGAAGAGTTCGAACAGGAAGTCGGTTCATGAGTTTGTAGTTTCACTGATAACCAGACTTTTCCTCTCAAACACACACAGGTTTTCACTCCACTTGTGAGGACGCTCACCGACAGAACCTGAACCCTAAAAGCTGCAGGACTTAAAACAATACAGAAGAAAACCTCTTAATATCATTCATGACTTCTTTCTTTGTTTTTTTTGTTTCAGGCTGAAGTTCTGTACGACTTCACAGCTGAACCAGGAAACAATGAGCTGTCGGTCCGACAGGGGGAGTCGGTCACTGTGCTGGACCAGGTACAAATACACATCTATGTACAAATACACACAGCATACGTGACACACTCTATCACAATGGATATGTGTGTGTTTCAGACTGTGGGGGGAGGCTGGATCCAAGCCCAGAACTCCAGCGGACAAACCGGACTGGTACCTGAGGGATATTTACAGGTGAGTTGATGTTAATGTTACCAGGATCATTGACTCTGAACCGGAAGAAGTTAGTCTGAATAATCTCAGTGGTAAAGAACTGCATCATCTGCATATGTAGAGATTCTGAACTTATTAAGAAACCACAAAGAGACTCAAGGAGACCACAAAGAGACCCAACGAGGACACAAAGAGACTCAATGAGACCACAAAGAGACCCAACGAGGACACAAAGAGACTCAACGAGACCACAAAGAGACTCAACGAACCACAGAGACTCAATGAGGACACAAAGAGACTCAACGAGACCACAAAGAGACTCAACGAGGACACAAAGAGACTCAACGAGACCACAAAGACACTCAACAAGGACACAAAGAGACTCAACGAGACCACAAAGAGACTCAACGAGACCACAAAGACACTCAACGAGACCCCAAAGAGACGCAACAAGGACACAAGGAGACTCAACAAGACCACAAAGAGATGCAATAAGACCACAAAGAGATGCAACGAGGACACAAAGAGACTCAACAAGACCACAAAGAGAGACGTAAAACCAGCGGGTTTAGTGTCGGGGTCTTTGGTCCTTCATGTTGTTGATGTGTTTTAGGTCGGTAACGGCGGCAGTGGAAGAGACAGGGACTCCTGGTCCAGACCTGGGGCATTAGCTAGTACCCCAACAGCAGGATGGGACAGTCACACACAGCAAGGTAACTTATTTTTTTATCACAAGTTTGAATAGTCTGCAGTAGTTTTTATAAACCAACAGTTCAACAAAAAACTGTGTCCCGTCTCCAGCAGCTGTGGAGGACGATGACGGCGAGTGGGACGACGACTGGGACGACCAATCAGAAGGCGGTTACCATGGTGACGATCAGTTGGATGAGGAGGGCGGGGCTTCAGGACGACCCTCCGTGAAGATCTCCCTGAACAAGTAAAAACATCCCCACAGTAGATCCCAGTAGACTCTAGTAGAGTCCAGAACATCCCAGTAGATCCCAGTACGTCCCAGTAGGTCCCAGTAGATCCCAGTAGATCCCAGTAGGTCCCAGTACGTCCCAGTAGATCCCAGTAATGTTGTGTGTGTTCAGGTTCCCTTTCTCCAAAGGTCCGAGTCCCGAAGTCTTCTTGTTGGCCAAACCTCCAGCTAACACCAGAGACCTACTTCCTGTCTATGTGAGTAATCCTGGATCAGGTGTCCTCATATCAAAGTGTCCTTAAATGATCCTTATACTTATATACTTATATATAGAGGTAACGTTTCATGTGTGTTCCTGTTTATGACGCGTTTAATAAAGTTTTATTGAAAGGTGGGCGAGGTCGGTCCGGTCTGGTTTTACCCGTCGACTCCTCTCGACTGTTTGATTGCCGACCCGAAGAAAGAGTCTAAACTGTACGGCCTGAAGAGCTTCATTGAGTACCAGATCAGTCCCACCGTAAGTACTACTACGATACTACTGCAATAATACACAATAATACTACCACAATAATACACAGTGATACTACTACAATAACAGAAAGTAATACACAGTAACTGTACGGACTGAAGAGCTTTATAGAGTACCAGATCAGTCCCACCGTAAGAGTACACAAGTACTACTACGATACTACTACAGTTATACACAGTAATACTACTACAAAAATATAGTGTGCTACTACTAATAATAATACACAGTAATACTACCACAATAATTCACGGTGATACTACTACTACTAATACACAGTAGTACACGCAGTAACACTGACGGTCTTCTTCCAGACGACCAACAGACCTGTCAATCATCGCTACAAGCATTTTGATTGGCTGTACGAGCGTCTGCTGGAGAAGTTTGGCTCGGTTCTGCCAATCCCCTCGCTGCCAGACAAACAGGTGACAGGTGAGCCGTTTCCACCACCACACCTGTAGAACCAGGTGTTGCAGCTGTATGACCAGGTGTTATAGCTGTAGGACCTGTAGGACCAGGTGTTGCACCTGTATGACCAGGTGTTACAGCTGTAGGACCAGTTTTTACACCTACATGTTATGACCAGCAGGTGTTACACCTCTTGAACCAGGTGTTACACCTGTAGAACCTGTGGGACCAGGTGTTACAGCTGTAGGACCTGTAGGACCAGGTGTTACACCTGCATGACTTGTGACCTCTGTGTTTGAGTGTGTACTTGTGCTTTCAGGCCGGTTCCAGGTGGACTTCATCAAGATGAGAATGGAGCAGCTCCAGGCCTGGATGACTAGAATGTGTCGTCACCCCGTCGTCTCTCAGAGTGACGTCTTTCAGCTCTTCCTTACCTACAGAGACGAGAAGGTGGGTTAAGTCCCGTAGATGTTTCAGCCAATCCGCTGCGAGGAGATCTGGTAGCTCAGTCCTGATTGGCTGACGTTGGTGTTTCAGGAGTGGAAGTCAGGGAAGAGGAAGGCGGAGAGAGACGAGACGGTCGGACCGATGATGTTCAGTCTGATCGAACCTGAAGCTGCAGAACTCGACGCTGCTGACGTGTACGTTACTAAAGGGCCCTTACTTAGAAACTACACTTTTGTGTTCATGAGTGTGTGTTAATATATATGTGTGTATGTGTGTGTGTGCAGTGAACAGAAGTGTGAACTCTACAGTCGCTTCACAAAGTCGATGGACGACGGAGTCAAAGAGCTGCTGAATGTTGGACACTCGCACTGGAAACGCTGCACAGGACGTATGTTTACATTTATAGACACAAACATATACTGTATATTCATGTATTAATCTGTGTGTTAATATATATAAATATATATAAATATATATATATGTGTGTGTGTGTGTTCAGCGCTGCCTAAAGAATACAACCGGATCGGTCGAGCCTTCAAGAACCTGTCAGCTGTTTTCATCAGCAGCAAATATCCAGGTGAGGAGGCGAGGAGGAAGGAGACGAGGAGTGAGGAGATAAGGGAGGGAGGAGAAGAGGGAGTCAGATTATCTTCATTATATTTAACTTTATTAGACATTTTGTAACAATAAAATAACTACATATGTATATATACAGTTGTGGTCAAAAGTTTACATACACTTGTAAAGAACATAATGTCATGGCTCTCTTGAGTTTCCCCGTTATTTCTACAGCTCTGATTTTTCTCTGATAGAGTGATTGGAACAGATACTTCTTTGTCACAAAAAACATTCATGAAGTTTGGTTCTTTCATGACTTTATTATGGGTTAACAGAAAAAGTGATCAAATCTGCTGGGTCAAAAATATACATACAGCAGTGCTAATATTTGGTTACATGTCCCTTGGCCATTTTCACTTCAATTAGGCGCTTTTGGTAGCCATCCACAAGCTTCTGGCAAGCTTCTCGTTGAATCTTTGACCACTCCTCTTGACAGAATTGGTGCAGTTCAGTTAAATTTGATGGCTTTCTGACATGGACTTGTTTCTTCAGCATTGTCCACATGTTCTCAATGGGATTTTAAGTCAGGACTTTGGGAAGGCCATTCTAAAACCCTAATTCTAGCCTGATTTAGCCATTCCATTACCACTTTTGATGTGTGTTTGGGGTCATTGTCCTGTTGGAACACCCAACTGCGCCCAAGACCCAACCTTCGGGCTGATGATTTTAGGTTATCTTGAAGAATTTGAAGGTAATCCTCCTTCTTCATTATCCCATTTACTCTCTGTAAAGCACCAGTTCCATTGGCAGCAAAACAGCCCCACAGCATAATACTACCACCACCGTGCTTGACGGTAGGCATGGTGTTCTTGGGGTGAAAGGCCTCACCTTTTCTCCTCCAAACATATTGCTGGGCATTGCGGCCAAACAGCTCGATTTTTGTTTCGTCAGACCACAGAACTTTCCTCCAGAAGGTCTTATCTTTGTCCATGTGATCATTAGCAAACTTCAGTCGAGCCTTAAGGTGGCGCTTTTGGAGCAAGGGCTTCCTTCTTGCACGGCAGCCTCTCAGTCCATGGAGATGCAAAACACGCTTGACTGTGGACACTGACACCTGTGTTCCAGCAGCTTCTAATTCTTGGCAGATCTGCTTTTTGGTGGTTCTCGGTTGACTCTTCACCCTCCTGACCAATTTTCTCTCAGCAGCAGGTGATAGCTTGCGTTTTCTTCCTGATCGTGGCAGTGACAAAACAGTGCCATGCACTTTATACTTACAAACAATTGTTTGCACTGTTGCTCTTGGGACCCGCAGCTGCTTTGAAATGGCTCCAAGTGACTTTCCTGACTTGTTCAAGTCAATGATTTGCTTTTTCAGATCCATGCTGAGCTCCTTTGACTTTCCCATTGTAGCGTTTGTGGGCGTTTGTATCCAATGAGCCCTATTTAAATGGCCTCAGAGAAGTCACCAGTTGTAGTCACTCATAATCACTCACAAGAAGTTAAGAGGCCATGCTATGAAGCTCATTTCATTGACACAACTTTCTAAGTCACCAAAATTGCTAATTCATGTTGCTGTATGTATATTTTTGACCCAGCAGATTTTGTCACTTTTTCTGTTAACCCATAATAAAGTCATGAAAGAACCAAACTTCATGAATGTTTTTTGTGACAAAGAAGTATCTGTTCCAATCACTCTATCAGAGAAAAATCAGAGTTGTAGAAATAACTGGAAACTCAAGAGAGCCATGACATTATGTTCTTTACAAGTGTATGTAAACTTTTGACCACAACTGTATATATATATATATATATATACATGTACGTGTATTTCAGGAGAGGAGACGCTGACTGACGCTCTGACTGCTGCTGGACAAACATACGAGGAGATCGCAGAGATCGTCGCTCAGCAGGTAAAACACCTTTAATTAGAATTAAATATTTATTATTAATAATGATCAATATATAACATAAGTATATGTATTTTAAAGTATATTTCTACATAAACTGTGTTGTCTCTGACCTCCATCAGCCTCAGAAGGACCTTCACTTCCTGTTGGAGACGAACGGAGAATACAAAGGTCTGCTGGGATGTTTCCCAGAAATCATTGCTGTACACAAGGTACTTGTACCACACACAGTACTATCACACACAGTACTACTAACGCATACTGTAGTACTACAACACACAGTACTAACGCATAGTGTAGTACTACCACACATAATAGTATCCCAAAAAAAAATCTTTAAACTGAAAACATCATCTCACCTGTGTACTTTAACGAGGGGGCGGAGCTTCAGGTGAGGTGTTGGTGATGTCAGTGAGGGGGCGGAGCTTCAGGTGAGGTGTTGGTGATGTCACTGAGGGGGCGTGGTCTGTGTGTTCAGGCTGCATCAGAGAAGGTGAAGGAGGCCGACCGTCTGGTTTCTGCAGGAAGAA
Organism: Cebidichthys violaceus; assembly: GCF_023349555.1. Taxonomy (NCBI): domain Eukaryota; kingdom Metazoa; phylum Chordata; class Actinopteri; order Perciformes; family Stichaeidae; genus Cebidichthys; species Cebidichthys violaceus. The sequence goes on from NW_027176267.1 coordinate 113,692, forward strand.
TCAGCACCAACGACAAGAAGAGCATGAACCACCGACTCAGCTGCATGAGCTACTCTCTGCAAGGTAACAGTACACACAGTACACACAGTACTACTCAGTACTACAGACAATACACACAGTACTACAACTCTATATGCATAATACACAACATAATATACAACAAAATACTACAAAACATTCAGAAATAGACATGGACTCAGCTGCATGAGCTCCTCTCTGCAGGGTAACAGTACACACTGTGTGTATTAGTACACACTGTGTGTATTATTACTACAGTACTAGTAACCGGACTCTGTCTCTTCCAGCTGAGATGAATCATTTCCATAGTAACCGTATCTATGACTACAACAGAGTGATGCAGCTTTACCTGGAGCAACAGGTGACCTTCTACCAGCAGGTGAGGGGGGGAGGGGGGGGGGGGGTGTCAGGTGACCAGCCGTGTGACCTCATCTCTTCTCTGCTCTCTGATTGGTCAGATCGCTGATAAACTGAGAGGAGCTCTGACACAGTTCACCACACTGTGAGGATGACATCACTGTGACATCACTGCCCGATGACATCACACTGTGAGGATGACATCACTGTGACGTCACTGCCCGATGTCATCACACTGTGAGGATGACATCACTGCCCGATGACATCACACTGAGGATGACGTCACTGCCCGATGACATCACACTGTGAGGATGACATCACCGTGACGTCATCACGGCTACAGTGTTAAGATAGTGACATCACAAATGTTCTAATATTATGACTTTATTTAAATACTTTGAATTCTTCATGTTTTAAATATTATTAATGTTTGAACTGTATGTTTCACATTAAATTCATCTTTGTACTACATGTACTACTTCCTTTATTACTTATTAATATATTAATATCTGCTTTATATTAAATGATTATGTTGATACACTAAATATATACAATTTAAACTTTAATAGAAGTATATTGTTTATAACAATTCTCAAATAACAAAAAGGTATTTTAACAATGTCTCATTTTAAATATATCTGTAGGTAAAATACGATGTATATATATTTACTTATTTCCTCTATAAATAAAAATGTATTTACATATAATTTTACCTGCAAAAATATTTTATCCCAAAATTAAACATTTTTAAAGTAGCATAATTGTGTCATAATATAATATTAACAAATTAAAAGCACACAATAAACACACATTTGAAAAAATTTAAATAATATAAGAGTCTAAACCACACAGCACTTTGCTCTGAAAATAAATATTATAATAATACATATAATAATAAATATAAATATAATAATAATCCATATAATAATCCTAATAATAAGTATAATATTCAATCATTCAAATATTTATTTAAGCTTCAGAAACAGAGTTAAATAAACAAACACTTTGAGATCAGAAGCAATAATAATAATAATTAAAAAGAAGTTAAAGATTTGATGTAAATGTTCAGAACTGACTGTGGATCAGCGGAGAGGAGGTCTGAACCTCAACGACCCCCCCGAGACAGGAAGTGAAGAAGCTGCTGATGCTTCACTTCCTGTCCGGTTGGAAAGTTTTTATCTGTTTACACACACACACACACACACACACACACACACACACACACACACACTTCATGTTACTTAAGGTTTGTGTTTAATTTGCAAAGTACAGAAAACATAATTTCTACATTTCTGACTGGACTTCTCTGCTGCCACCTGGTGGCCGATAGCTTCACTACAGCGATGATGACACTTCATGAATGAACGCTGAGGAGGTTTAAAGGGTGAATGTATATTTATTTCAACATGTATTAATCTATTTGTATTGTTTTTATTGATTCATTATGTATCAGAAGTCTGAATTGAGGACGTTCAGAGTAAAAATGTGTTTTACTTAAACAATAATAATAATGACGTAGTGGATTAATCGTTAATTAGACGTTAGCATTTATCTTTAGCTTCCTGTTAGCATCCCTATCTTTAGCTTCCTGTTAGCATCCCTGCAGTAATAATTGACCCACATTCTGAGGTTAAACGTAGAAGAACTTCAGTTTCTTTCTTCGGCGGCGAGCAGGACGGTGGCGGTGCTTTCCTTTGCTTCCTGCAGCAACGCCGCCGCTCTCTTCTGAGTCTGCAGCATAAAAACATTATTCAAGATTAATTAAACTTTATTTAAACAAACGTCACTTACAGAGCACGCAGACGCACTTACGGCCATCTTGAAGGCGTCGTCTGCGATGTCTTTGAGGTTGATGGTGACGTTGTAATACGCTCCGAAAACAGCCGTCTCCAACGCTTTAGCTGCCACCTGAAGACACAAACTTCAAATTAAAAGGTTTTATATAAAGTTGTATTTTGAAAACAGCCGTCTCTAAAGCTTTAGCTGCCACCTGAATAATATTTTATTTTGAAACTTTTTTTACACAAAATCAACATTTCATTTTACTCTCTGAACTAAAACCATTATTATTGATTTCTGAACAGATGCTTCGGTCACCTGAGCGTCCGACTTGCAGGCAATGTTTCCGTAGACGACCATTTCTTTAAGAGGCGACCAAAGGACACTGATCCTGTCAGCCAGAGACAAGGGCACGGCCACCGCTCGCTGCAGCCCCTCCTGCATCGCAGCCTCTCTCCTGATTATAGATTATAGATAATATATGAGAGATTATAGATAATAAATAGGTAATAGATAATAGAGTATAGTTTATAGATAATATATGACAAATTATAGATTATAGATTATAGTTTACAGATCATAGATAATAGTTTATAGATGATAGATAATAGGTTATAGTTTATAGATAATATATGACAAATTATAAATTATAGTTTATAGATAATAGATTATAGTTTATAGATAACAGATTATAGTGTCTTTTAATATACGTAAATATACGTAAACATGTAAATGTACGCAAACATTCATCTTTGTATTGATTATAAAAGTTCTACATAATTAAATAAAATCACCTTTTCATCTCCTCTGCGGTGTTCTTCGGCATCTTCAGCGCCGCCTTCAAAAGAAAGACAAATATTGAATAATTACTATTCATGAAGAAGAGGAGGGACATTTAGGACGTTTTAGGACGTTTAGGAGGTTTTAGACTCGACCATGTAGCTGTTGAAGGCGGTCGAGTCGGCGTCCACCATCAGCAGCAGCTCGCTCATGGCCTGATGGAACTGAGGAATCAGCTTCCTCATCCTGTCGTCCAGCTTCTCAAACTGTCTCTTCCCGTAAGTCATCTGACCCACCATGGCGCCCAACGCCGCCCCCTGCAGGACAGGACATATCACACACTTTATAATATATATATATACATATATATACACATCTATATATATATATACACATATATATATATATATATATATATATATATATATATATATATATATATATATATATATATATATATACATATACGTATATATACATATATGTATATATATATATATATATATACGTATATATATATATATATGTATATATATATATATTAGAGTATAATAACAATGTGTTCTGGTACCAGAGCAGCGATGGCAGCAGAAACCGATCCTCCACCAGGAGCCGCCGTTCGAGCGCCGACACTCTGAACAAACTGCTGCAGAGACAGAGACACCAGCCGGCTGTCCTCCTGTGACCTCACCATGTACCTGCACAGGTAACAACACCTGGTTATGAGTATTTAAATTAATTATGTGTAATCATCTTGATTAAATAAAAGGCTAAGACTCACTCTATGATTCTCTCCTTCGGGTTGAACGGACCGAGAGAGTCGAGGCCGAGTTTACTGATCACCTGACGACACAAAGAGACGTCACGGCTTCCTCATTTCATCAGTAATTAATGTTCAATACATAGGAAATATATTCCGTCTCCCACCAGGCGGACTTTGTGCTCCTCTTCCACGATGAAGAGTCCGTCTCTCTGGATGTAGAAGTCTGCAGAGTCCAGCACGGCCTTCAGAGGGATCAGGCCTACGATCTGAGAGCCCACCACCGGCAGCTTCAGCTCCTGAGTACGGCATCGATCAGTGATCAATAATCAAAGATTAAAATCTAACAATATGATGATACACTAGTGTGTAACAGTTTGTGTCCTCTGACCTCAGCTACCCTGCAGACCTCCTGGTGCACAGTGTGGAGGGAGGTCACCTCGTAGTCCAGGATGTTGGTGGACACCTGGGCGATGTTGGCCTCGTCCAGGTACCAGCCCATCCCCTGAACCTTCTGCAGCAGCCCCGGCTGGTCAGGACAGGGAGAGGTTATACAACTTCTATTTAATGAGATTCACTGAATGTATTTAATAGCTGACAATGTGAAGAATTAAGGGATAGACATTGAGAACTCAAACTCCCAGCACGCACCTGGTCTTTCCCTCGGCCCTGCTCCCTGAGGTCCAGAGCGATGCGGTGAGCCTGCTCTTTGGTGCCGATCAGGTTCACGTTGAAGGCGATGAGGAACTTCCGAGCGCCCGTTACCGTGGCGCCCCACGACGGCACAAACACGGAAGGGCCGAAGTCAGGGGACCAATCAGAGAGCTTCAACTGGTGGACAGGAAGACAGAATAAAACACAGAAAATATTGATCGGTTAAATTATATTTTTTCAGATTTGTTGTTGTTTTAGGTGTTTTCTAGGACTTTTATTCTGAAAATACAACAGTTCTGTAATGTTCACTAAACCCTCTTTACTTACTGGTCTCCTACATTTCCCACAATGCCGTGGCTGAAGAAGAGACAGAAAGTAAATTTCACAATAAAAGAGTTTGCGTCTCACCTTGTCAGGTAAAGCTTCGTACTCTCCGGTTCTCACGGACGGAAGATTTCTTCTGGATTCTTTTCGTGCTGCTTCACCATAAAGATAAACTGAAGACATGAAGGGATTATTAGCCACAATGCTAACGTAGCTCTATGGACACAATCATTATTATCAATGGATGGAAGTTATTAATCAGTTATTATCTATTAATCAGTCATTAATCAGTTATTACCTATTAATCAGTTATTAATCAGTCTTTAATCAGTTATTATCTATCAATCAGTTATTACCTATTAATCAGTTATATATTAATCAGTTATCAATCAGTTAGTAATCAGAAATAAATCAGTTATTACTCAGTTATTAATCATCTATTAGTCATCTCACCGGGGACGTTCAGCATCTCCGCCAGTTTCTGTCCGAAGACGTCAGCGCAGTGAACACAGTCGTCCATCGAGACGTTCTGGACGGGGATGAAGGGACAAACGTCCAGCGCTCCGGTCCGAGGATGCTCACCTGAACAGGTAACACACATGTCAGCCGTTTCCTGTTGTGATGAGGAAGTAGCCGCTCACCTGAACAGGCAAGTAGCTGCTCACCTGAGTGCGTGCTCATGTCGATGAGGCTGAAGGCCTGCCGGGCGGCGTTCAGCGCTCCCTCCACCACGGCTGCAGGTGAGCCCACGAAGGTGTAGACCGTCCGGTTGGTGGAGGCTCCGGGGTCGACGTCCAGCAGGCTGCAGCCCGGCGTACCGGAGACGGCTGCTGCGATGGCATCGATCACCTGAGACAATAATCAATAATCACCTGAGACAATAATCAATAATCACCTGAGACAATAATCAATAATCATTATTCTTATTAATGAAGGTTTCATAACACAGTAACTCAAAGTACTTGTACTTCACTCTAGTTTGTATATTCTGATAGTTCTGCAGGTAATCGTTGATTATATTGATTTAGAAACTTAAAATAAAAGACAAACCTCTTTGTTCCGACCCTCGGAGAAGTTGGGGACACACTCGACCAGCTGAGCCATGATGTCTGAAACTGAATGAAGAGACTCAGACTTTCAGTCTGCAGGTCTACCTTCACCCCCCAAAACCCACAAACCCCCCCACTGCTCCTCTGACAGAGTCCAGTGTGTCTACTGATTAGCTGCAGGTCAGCATGTGGGTCAGCTGACAGTGATTACTGATTAACACAAAGCTCTGAGTGAGGAGGAGGGAGGAGACCGAGAGGTTCATCGTGGTCCTAATATTTTGGGTTTCCACACTTTAAATGGTCACATAACTCCGAATGAAGCGTTTCTCACTCTTCATGTGTTAAACGCTCCGTTTCAACGCGCCTCATGTTGCTAGGCAACAACTTGGGATCTTTTCTAGTATTCATCCAGTGTTTTTCTAGTATTTATATCGTATATTTATCTATCATATATATAGTATTTATCTATTGTTTTTCTACGGTTACGATGGTAGCTTTACGTTCCTCTCTTCCTCTCAACCGACCTCCTGGTTACTTATTGGGGTTAAATATTCTGAGAGTTACATCACAAAAAAACAATCTCCAGCAGACGTTAAAGGGTTAATCAGTGATCCAATGGATCTCTGACAGCTGATTGGCTCAGAGCAAAAAACAATCCGTCCTCCTCTTTGTTGACCGAGATCAGAAATCAGTTATTTTATGATCCGTCCAACGGAAAGAATATTCTTTGATTTACTAAAAAGTACATAATTCATATATTATTTATACATGTTTGATATTCTGAACATGTTTTATGTTTTTCTAGTCGGAGGACGTTCTACTAGTGTGATTTCCATCAATCAAACTTTATTGATACAGAACCTTGTAGCTGATTTACAAGATGAAATAAACCAACAAGTGAAAGTAAACTTGAACCAATAAACTTGATGTTGATGAAGAACTTTGAGCTCTTGGTTGTTTTATGATTTCATCTTTATGATATAAACTCAGATAAATAAGTGGAGCTCAAACAGACTTTAAGTCTCAGACCTGCAGCCTTTCATCAACATGAACTCTCTGTTCCTGGTCCGCTTCACTTTGGGTGAGAAAACTTTTATTCTGAATGTTTCCGTCTGTGAGTTCTTTATAGCGAAATGATTCACCATCATATGAATCATGTAAATACAGCAGCTTTGTTCATGTTCAGAGGCTCATGATGGAGGAAGTTCAGCCTCACAGAGCTCTGCTTTTAATCTCTTTAATAATACATTCATTAGTCCTTCATTAGTCATTAATTATACATTCATTAGTCCTTCATTAGTCATTAATTATGCATTCATTAGTCATTAATTATACATTCATTAGTCATTCATAAGTCATTAATTATCCATTCATTAGTAATTAATTAGTCATTATCTTATGTCTTCTCTCAGCTGTTCACCTGGCCTCTAGAACTGGAGCTCAGTCAACACCACCATCATCTATCACCACTGTGGTCACAATACCTGCTACTACTGCCATCTTTACTACTACCGATAGAGCTACCAATACTACTACCACCAGTGATCTGACCAAAGGGACTGACTACCCTACTACTACTACTACCTCTCCCACCTCTAACCCATCTCCTATTACTACTATTGCTACCTCTGCCCCCCCTCCTATTACTACTACCTCTCCCACCTCTAATCACCCTTCTATTATTACTACTGATCTGACCAATGGGACCGACTACCCTACTACTACTACTACTACTGCTGATCTGACCAATGGGACCGACTACCCTACTACTACTACTACTACTCCTACGATCAATGGGACTGACTACCCTACTACTACTACTACTACTGCTGATCTGACCAATGGGACCGACTACCCTACTACTACTACTACTACTCCTACGATCAATGGGACTGACTACCCTACTACTACTACTACTACTACTACTACTACGATCAATGGGACTGACTACCCTACTACTACTACTACCTATCCCACCTCTACCCCGCCTCCTATTACTACTAATGCCACCTCTGCCCCCCCTCCTCTGGTTTGTGGTAACGGTGGGGTTTCTCTGAATGGAGTCTGTATCTGTCCTGATGAATGGACCGGAGAGACTTGCTCAGTAGGTGAGTTGGGTTTAGCAACAACCACAATACAAGAAACTAAAAGTTTGTTTGTTTTGTTGATGGTTCACACCTCCTTTTGCACCCCCATCAGGCCAAAGTGTGCACAGAAATATTACATGTAGTACTTAAGGTGAACCAGCGGGTTCTCCTTTTAGGAAACAAGCTCCATGATGGGTTCAAATTAGCAGTGAGCCAACATCATTTTGGGGTCTACTGAACCTTTGAGGGCTAATAGCATGGCATACTTTGTGTTAATGTTCCTGTCCAACACAAACTGAGAAACTAGTAAAAATCTTATCTTTCATTCAACTTGTCCACATAGAAAATTTCTGCCGCTTCCAAGAGTTGGGTAACTTCAAATTCTCTCGCACACCCATCGGCTGGTTTGCTTATTCTGAAGAGTTATGTCCCAAAGAAACGAGAAGCGGTACGTCTCTACATCCGTCAGATAAACTGTAACACACAGCTGAGTTTGAGTCCACCACATTCAACTCCTACTGTTCCATCCAGCTGGTAAACCCAAGGCTTCCACCAGATGTTCCACCAAGAACGGACTGCCGAGCTTCCAGCGTCCTCCACGTGTCCTCCAGTGTGACCAGACCCTCAGTGACATACAACTAAATGTGAGGATATCTGCTTTTTCCAGCAAAACGTGAAGTAAAGGTTGAATGTTAGTTTGTTTAAAACAATCACAGATGCCTGAATGTCCTTTCCAGACATTTTACATAATATCCTCTTTTAGTGTAGAAAGGTAGATGTGTTCAGGCCCGCTAAAGAACAGATTCAGAAAGGAGACGCATTAATAACATCTTTATGTCTCAGCTTACCAGCCCGGCTGATTTTGAGAACCTGGCGAGCAGCACCCAAATTCTGACCTCCAAACCTGAAGAGCTGACGGCCAAAGACATTACAGCAGCAGCTCAGATCGCCAACACACTGCTGCTGTCTCCGAACGCCTCAGAGGTACGATCGACAACACTGAGGATTATGAAACTCAGTTTTTGGTCCGAGAGATGAGAGACCGAGCTCCTACGACTGCAGGGAAACCTTCAGCTGAACATCCCTCTGAAGATGTAGTTCAACAATGACTCTCACTGAGTAATGCTTTTTATTGCAGAGCGTCCGGGTGGCAGCTGTCTCTACAGTCAGCCAGCTGCTGAACGCCGGCCCGACGGACGATAGCGAGGAAAACAACGCCACTCTGGGGTAAGCTGAAGTCCAGGATGTAGCTCAGGTGATGTTTTCCATAAATTAATATGAATGTCTTGTGTCCAGGCTAACAGTGACCCTGGACCAACTCTCTGTGAACCTCAGCCTCGGTCTCAAGGCGTCCCAGTCTCAGGTGGTTCAACCAAACCTGGTGGTCCAATCAGCACGAGTCTGTGCTGCAGACTCTCAAGGAGTCCAGTTCACTTCCCTCTCAGGTCAGCGACATGTTTAACATCTACAACTGGAGTCAGTTCAGACAGAACTTCTTGAGTCTTTAATGTTCAGTTGTATTTTCTTCAAGTGGACCTTTCTTTTAAAGAAATCAGGATGAAATTATGGATCCATCAATCAAAAGTCTAAATGCTGTTTCAAAGTCTCTTAATAAAACAAGTCCTGAACAAAGAAACTGCTCACTGGCAGATGAACACACGGTTTTCTAAATCTGAATATTTGTGTTTATTGAATGAGGCTCCTGGAGACTTGAGGTCATCCAGTTGAATCAGTCCACATGAAGGTGTTGTTATTTAATCTTCAGTGAAGCTTCTTTATGGTTTTATGGTTTATTTCATGGTGCCGTTTCTTTCTCATGTTTGTTGTTTCTGCAGCATTTAACTTTAACATTACATTTGACTTGTTGTGAACTTAAACTTCCTGAGGATATTATTATCTGTGACGTCCATTAAACATCCATTAATGCACTGAGAGATCACAGGAAAAAGAAGAATCGTCACATTTACTTCAGTATCAACGTAATCCATAACTCTGGCTTGTGTCCATCGTCTGTATATAATAAAACTGTCAGTACTCACAGCAGTAGCTTGATGTTGAAGGACTACAGGAGCCTGAAAGAGACAAAAATAAGAAACATTTAAATCATAAGTTTGTCCTCAAAAGTCAAACACGTTCAAACATTTAAGACTTTTAGCCTCTAAGGTAACGGAGCGTTTCCTCTCATGTTCATAATGTTTTCATGACATCACTAACGATTCTGTTTTGTGGTACGTTCAGGGACGTCGGGCAGTTTTGTTGCTGACCGCATTCAGCTGAACACCAACACGTCAACGGTTGTGGTGGAAAACGGGTTCATAGCCGACGCCGTGATTTACGTTGGATTCCCACCAGGTGAGTTGTCTAATTTTAAAATGTGGTAATGCTAAAATGAAATGTGACTATTATCAGGCACAACAGTGAAAACTAACGCACGTTTTACTTCCTGTATTTTCAATAATGCAAATTTCTTCCACCACAATGTTCTACATTAGTACTCGTGAGACTGTAAATGTGTTTGTCCGATTATGAAGAAGTAGTCAGTGAGAAGTCCTCCGAGGTCTCGTTGGGCTTCGTTCTCTACCAGAACGACCGTTTCTTCAGGTCCCGGCGCTACAGACGGAGTCGGGCCACCATCAGAGTCCTGTCGGCCTCCGTTAAAGGTCCGAGGAGCAGCGTGGTGCCGCAACATGTGGAGATGCTGTTCAGACCAACGGTGAGAAAACTGCTTCTGTCATTTCATGACTGGCCTGAATGACACGAGTCGTGATCTGCTGGTGTCTCCTTGGATGTTGCTGTTTATCAAACACCTGACTGAGATAATACGGACTGATAATGGACAGCGTGAGGAGTCACAGTTTGTTTCAGTGGAATTGTTTTATTGGCACAGATAAACCTCATTAATCTGCTGGGTCAGATTCAGAAGTCATCGGATCGGATTTCAGCTTTCGGATTGGATCAAATCAACAATCCAATGAATGTCACTGAATTCTAACTCTACAAATAGTAGAATACCAACAATTTTAGTGTAGCCTGATCTTTATCCGACACTGCAGCAATGCAACTTTAAACTAAATAATCAGACATTCAAAGGGACATCTTACTATCTGAATAATGCACCTTTTGAATAGCAGGAAAATATTACACCTTTGTACCGTTTAATTTAAATTTAAGGTAAAACTGTTCAAAGGAATCAATGAGTCATAGAAGTTGTATCTGCTGCTGTTCCAGGTGATCAACGGAACGTCTCTGTTCAACTTCGCTTGTGTTTTCTGGGACTACGGTGTGCAGGACTGGAGCACCGACGGCTGCTCCAAAGGAAACGCTTCAAACGGACTCCTCAGATGTTCCTGCAACCACACCACCAACTTCGCTGCTCTCTGGGTGAACCAACACTGCACCAACATGCTCACCAGTTTGAAATCTAAATAAAGAAAGCTGTAGAAGGTTTAGTGAAAACTTTGTTTCTCTTTCAGTCTTTCAGAGAGAACTATGAATATGCAGAAGCCCTGGATGTGATTTCTATTGTGGGACTTTCTTTTTCTATTCTGGCTTTGATTGTCACAATCATTCACCAACTTAAACAGAAGTAAGACCGTCTTACTTTATAGAATAGATTTCATGGTTTCCTTTGTCCTGAATCGCTGACAACACCTTTAAGTAACATTTTGAATTCAGGACCTTCACATGTAATGGAGCATTTTTATGGTGTAGTATTGCTACTATTGAGAAAATGATCTGAATACTTCTTCTAGCTTTCAGAAAAAGGACAAGGTCAAGGACTCCGATATCGCTCTGCTGTGTATCTGCGTCAGCCTGCTGGCCTTCATCATCACCTTCGTCACTGGAGTCGGAAACTCCAGCAGAGAGGATGCCCCGGTGGAGGTCGACACTCAGATCAACAGCCTTCTGGACCGGGATGAACACGTGGAGCCGGACGGTGGCTCGTGTTCAGTGGTGGTCGCTGTGCTGCACTTCTTTTTGTTAGCCACCTTCATGTGGAACGGCCTGTACGCCACTCTGCTGCTGCTGGTCAACATGGACAGAAGTCTTCCTTCATACTGGACTCCCCTCAGTGTCGCCGTAGGATGGGGTACGATATTCAACAGACCACATACTCAGTGAGAGGCTACAGCCATGCTAGCAGCTCTGTGAGGCTGATTTAGACTCGGTGCTACTTGGAGCTACATGCGGACATTTTAGTTTAGCATGTTAGCATGCAGCTAATTACAGATGAATGGTGATGGAATGTCTTTAGTTTTGCAGGGCATGAATCAAAGTATTGTCAGAGGAGTCTCTGTCCTGCTGAAGTAGAAGGCTGGTTATCAGCCATGTTCGTGGGGGGAATCATCCTGGTCTAGGAGGTAGATGATGGCATTGTCCACTCCAAAGTTCTCCTGGTCAACAAACAGCTGGCTGTCTGATCAGGGGCCTGAGGTGGGACAGTCTCTCCAAGGTCTTCATCAAGTGGTACGTCAGGGCCACGGGTCTGTAGTCATTCAAGACTTTGGGGCACCACTTTTTGGGTACCGGGACCAGGAGACCTTTTTGAGGCTCAGGTTAAAGATGTGAAGCCAGACAAGTCTTGAGCACCTCAGTGAAGGGCTGGACCTGGAGTGAAGGGTGTTTGTAGTGTTAGTTGAGAAGTGTGGAAGGAGGCGCATGTGTTGAACATGAAAAACAGGTAAATGTCCTTGATCTGATCAGGATCAGAGACGAGGGATCAGGGCTGTGGACCTGTATGCTTCTTTGACACAAGCGAGAGGTAAATCCAGTGTTTGCCCAGCACCTCGGCCGACGAGTCGCTCCCTGAAATAAACAATGGAGCTCATAGCTTCACTGCATGTGCTCAAGAAAGTGTAAATATAACTACCATCTTAAACATGAAAAGAATTACAATAAAAAGGTACAAAACAGATGATAGTACGTTTCACTGCTCTGGGGATTAACCCTCATTTATTAAAATAACAGGAATAAAGGTTGTTTTGGATGAATTAACTGGTTTTACGTTCTGTCTCAGGAGTCCCAGCCGTAATCATGTCGATCACGTTGGGAGCAACCTACAGACCAGACGACCCTCTGGGATACAGACAGGAGGAATTGTGGGTCCATCACTATTCTGAATAATTTAAAATGTATTATCTGGTATCTGATGTGCAACAATAACCTGTGTGACTGCTCAACTTCTCCTTCATCGTCTGAACTTTCTTGATTTTGTTTTTAAGTAAACAAATCTTCAGTCGTTAAATAGTAGAAAATATAAAGTTTCCTTTGAGTGAAATGTCTTTTATAAAACATCCAACGCTTCATTCCATCACATGGAAATATTCGGCTAAATCACATTTCCCACAAATTCATTCATTTTCATTTTAAATAAAGTTTTGTGTGCTTTTTTTGTTAGTTGCTGGCTCGCAGCTCTGGATAAAAACAAACAGTTTCACTTTGGGAAGCCGATGTTTTGGGGTTTCCTCCTTCCAGTCGGTCTGATCCTGATCTACGTCACCGCTCTGTTGGTTTTTAACATTAGCAGGTAGCGACTAACATTATCCGTCCTCTCTTCATTTCCTCTAAACATCAACGCTCCAATGTTCTTACTGATCACATAGCTTTACTTTCTGTCAGGTCTGGTTGTAGCATCAAACGTCCGTCTTTGTGGAAGAACTTCCTCATCAGTTACTCTCTGGCCATGTTACTGGGTCTGTCCTGGACTCTGGGGTACCTGGTGCTGGTCACTACAGGAACCAGCCACCTGATCTTCAGCATTCTCTTCTGCCTCTGTACAACCACACAGGTGAGTTACTTTTATCTACATCTTCATATTGAGTTTAAAGCACAACAGAAACATTTAATAAAGAAACTTTCCTCGTGTTCTTCTGGTGTTTTCAGGGGTTACAGATTTTCGTCCTCTTCACAGCCAGAAGGTTGGACTTCAGAGCCTCCGTGTCCCGGTCCATCAAGTACGTCTCATCCATCAAGCTCAAACACCCAAAGTACAGACTGCAGA